>NC_057811.1:121301530-121324138 GCF_018294505.1 Triticum aestivum | reverse complement strand
TATCGCCTACTCTAATCTCTACTGCTTGCATTAGAGTAGTGTAGCATGTTACTGCTTTTCGATATCCTATTCTGATGCATAGCCTATCCTTGCTACTATTGTTCCTACCTTTACCTGCAATCCTACATGCTTAGTATAGGATGCTAGATTTCCATCAGTGGCCCTACATTCTTGTCTGTCTGCTGTGCTATACTATCGGGCCGTGATCACCTGGGCGGTGATCACGGGCATATACTTATATACTATATACATGACACATGTGATGACTAAAGTCGGGTCGGCTCGTGGGAGTACCCGCAAGTGGATCTTTGTGGCGGAGCGACAGGGCAGGTTGAGACCGCCTAGGTGAGAGGTGGGCCTGGCCCTGGTCGGCGTTCGCGGATACTTAACACGCTTAACGAGATCTTGGTATTTGATCTGAGTCTGGCCATTTGGTCTATACGCACTAACCATCTACGTGGGAGTAGTTATGGGTATCCCGACGTCGTCGTATCAGCCGAAGCTCTTTTGACGTCAGCGACTGAGTGGCACGCGCCGTGTTGGACCGCTTTGACGTAACCGCCGTGATCGTGTGGGTTGCTAGGTCTGCTCGCGGCCGCGTTCGCAACGTGCAGGTGTGCATAGGGCGATGGGCCCAGACCCCTGCGCGCATAGGTTTAGACCGGCATGCTGACCTCTCTGTTGAGCCTAGGTGGGGCTGCGACGTGTTGATCTTACGAGGCCGGGCATGACCCAGAAAAGTGTGTCCGGCCAATTGGGATCGAGCGTGTTGGGTTATGTGGTGCACCCCTGCAGGGAAGTTTATCTATTCGAATAGCCGTGTCCCTCGGTAAAAGGACGACCCGGAGTTGTACCTTGAGCTTATGACAACTAGAACTGGATACTGAATAAAATACACCCTTCCAAGTGCCAGATACAACCCGGTGATCGCTCTCTAACAGGGCGACGAGGAGGGGATTACCGGGTAGGATTATGCTATGCGATGCTACTTGGAGGACTTCAATCTACTCTCTTCTACATGCTGCAAGATGGAGATGTCCAAAAGCGTAGTCTTCGACAGGACTAGCTATCCCCCTCTTATTCCGGCATTCTGCAGTTCAGTCCACTGATATGCCTCTTTACACATATACCCATGCATATGTAGTGTAGCTCCTTGCTTGCGAGTACTTTGGATGAGTACTCACGGTTGCTTTTCTCCCTCTTTTCCCCTTTCTATACCGGATTGTCGCAATCAGATGTCGGAGTTCAGGAGCCAGACGCCACCGTCGACGACGACACCTACGGCACTGGAGGTGCCTACTACTACGTGCAGGCCGCTGACGACGACCAGGAGTAGTTAGGAGGTCCCAGGCAGGAGGCCTTCCCGTTTCGATCGTTGCTACTTTTGTGCTAGCCTTCTTAAGGCAAACTTGTTTAACTTATGTCTGTATTCAGATATTGTTGCTTCCGCTGACCCGTCTGTGATCGAGCACTTGTATTCGAGCCCTCGAGGCCCCTGGCTTGTATTATAATGCTTGTATGACTTATTTATGTTTTAGAGTTGTGTTGTGATATCTTCCCGTGAGTCCCTGATCGTGATCGTACACATTTGCGTGCATGATTAGTGTACGGTCAAATCGGGGGCGTCACAGGTGCGCCGCACAGTCACGATGAGCATGACTTAGCTCTGCCGCCGGACGGTGTTCGGAAGATCACACCTGTGGCTACTCCGGCCCTCAATCCAGAGCAGATCGTACCGTCCGAGGACGGGTGGATGGACCCCGCCACGGAGGCCGCACACTCAGCGGCGATAGAGCCGAATACTGACTTCACCTCCTATGAGACCTGTGCTGCCGGACCCTTGGATTCGTCCCCGGCCACAGGCTCCAAACCGCTTGCGTCCGTTCCTATTGAATCTGATTGGGCACAAATCATGGGATTTACCTCCGCGGATATCTTTCAGCACTCGCCCCTGGGCGACGTGCTAAATTCATTAAGGTCTCTCTCCTTGTCAGGAGGCCCTTGGCCGAACTATGTCCGGCTTGAGTGGGAGGTGGACGACGAAGAAATTCATTCCCCACCCACCACCCACTTAATAGCCACTGTCGATGACTTAACCGACATGCTTGATTTTGGCTCCGAAGACATCGACGGTATGGACGACGATGCAGGAGAAGAACAGGAACCACCGCCCACAGGGCGCTGGACTGCCACCTCATCATATGATATATACATGGTGGACACCCCCAAAGAAAGCGATGGCAATAAGGCAATGGAGGATAATCCCCTCGAGAAGCAATCTAAGCACCGGCATCATCGGCGCCGCTCTAAGCCCCGCCATAGCAAAAGCAGCGATACCGGCACAAGAGACAATAACGCTGTGGATAGTGCCGAAGACGAAGACAATCCCCTCCAGCCAGGCTTCGAGCGGGAGGATGGGCAAGCTAGCCCTAAGGAACAGGCAGCAGACGGAGAATCAGAGGATGACAATTACATGCCCCTCTCCGAAGATGAGGTGAGCCTCGGCGACGAAGAATTTATCATGCCTGAGGATCCCGTCGAGCAGGAGCGCTTCAAGCGCCGGCTTATAGCCACAGCAAAAAGCCTAAAGAAAAAGCAGCAGCAGCTTCAAGCTGACCAAGATCTGCTAGCGGATAGATGGACTGAGGTCCTGGCAGCCGAGGAATACGAACTCGAGCGCCCAACCAAAAGTTACCCAAAGAGCAGGTTGCTACCCCAACTCGAGGAGGAAGCATTAAAGCCTACACTACCAGCGTATGATGCGGTGGACCGGCCACCTCGTGGCCGAGACAAAGCGGCATATCAGCCTGAAGTCTAGCCCGCACCCCGTCGCCAGTCAAACAAAAACACCAAGGCCCGGGGCAAAACGCAGGACCTACGAGACGTATTGGAAAACAAAGCAGGACATGCAAGATCGATCTACGGATCACAAGGGCGCGCCCCAACGCGTGACGACGACCGTCACGCCGAATATACTAAAAGCAAATCCGGCTGGGCCGAATACTGCAGACAAGACTCGTATGAACTGCGTCGTGACATAGCCCGGCACAGAGGCGCCGCACACCCCCTATGCTTCACTGACGAAGTAATGGATCACGAATTCCCAGAAGGATTTAAACCCATGAACATTGAATCATATGATGGTACAACACACCCCGCGGTATGGATTGAAGATTTCCTCCTCCACATCCACATGGCCCGCGGTGACGATCTACATGCCATCAAGTACCTCCCACTAAAACTCAAAGGGCCGGCTCGACATTGGCTGAATAGCCTGCCGGCAAACTCCATTGGTAGTTGGGAGAATTTGGAAGATGCATTCCTTGACAACTTCCAGGGCACTTATGTGCGACCACCGGATGCTGATGACTTGAGTCACATAACCCAACAGCCAGGGGAATCAGCTAGGAAATTCTGGACTCGGTTCCTAACTAAAAGGAACCAAATTATCGACTGTCCGGATGCCGAGGCCTTAGCGGCATTTAAGCATAAGATCCGCAACGAGTGGCTCACCCGACACCTCGGCCACGAGAAGCCGAAGTCCATGGAAGCCCTCACGACACTCATGACCCGCTTTTGTGCAGGCGAAGACAGCTGGCTGGCTCGCAGCAACAACACATCAATAAATCCTGGCAATTCAGATGCCAAAGATAGCAACGGCAGGCCACGTCGCAACAGACACAAGCGTCGCAACAATGGCGACAACGCCGAAGACACGGCAGTCAATGCTGGATTCAGTGGCTCTATATCCGGTCGGCGGAAAAAGGCGTTCAAAAGAAGCAATCCGGGCCCGTCCAGTTTGCACCGCATACTCGATCGCTCGTGTCAAATTCACGGCACCCCCGATAAACCAGCCAACCACACCAACAGAGAATGTTGGTTGTTCAAACAGGCCGGCAAGTTGAATGCCGAAAACAAGGAAAAGGGGCTGCATAGCGACGACGAGGAGGAGCCCCGGCCGCCGAACACAGGAGGACAAAAGAAATTTCCTTCCCAAGTGAAAACGGTGAACATGATATACGCAACCCATATTCCCAAGCGGGAACGGAAGCGTGCACTAAGGGACGTCTATGCGATGGAGCGAGTCGCCCCAAAGTTCAACCCATGGTCTTCTTGTCTGATCACTTTCGATCGCAGGGACCACCCCACTGGTATCCGTCATGGCGGTTCTGCCGCATTGGTCCTTGACCCCATCATTGACGGATTTCACCTCACTCGAGTCCTTATGGACGGTGGCAGCAGCCTGAACCTGTTCTATCAGGATACAATGCGCAAAATGGGTATCGACCCCTCGAGGATCAAACCCACAAAAACCACCTTTAAAGGTGTCATACCAGGTGTAGAGGCCTGTTGCACGGGCTCAATCACACTGGAAGTGGTCTTCGGATCTCCGGACAACTTCCGAAGCGAGGAGTTAATCTTCGATATCGTCCCCTTCCGCAGTGGCTATCACGCACTGCTCGGACGAACCGCATTCGCCAGATTCAATGCGGTACCGCATTATGCATACCTCAAGCTCAAAATGCCAGGACCTCGCGGGGTTATAGCAGTTAATGGAAACACAGAACGCTCGCTCCGTACGGAGGAGCACACTGCGGCCCTCGCAGCAGAAGTGCAAAGCAGCCTTCTGAGACAAACCGCCAATTCGGCGATAAAGCCCCCGCACACCTTCAAGCGAGTCCGGAGTACCCTGCAACAGGATCGCCCGACACGTTCAGAGCTCGCCTAGCAATTCGGCCTCCGTCATAGTCCCAGTCAAGCGGCGAAATTTGCGCCGCGCGTACATAATTACGCACTCAAGATACCATGGGCATAGGCGGAGGCACGACTATGGCACGGCCCACAATGCGGCTCAACCGCCTCAGGACCCGTATATCTTTAACATTTTCTTCCTTTCAGGACCCTATTATCTGAAGGCCCTCTCCGATCGCCTGATTATCGGACCCGTCACGGGAAGGAAACACCAAGGAAGCAAGAAGCTTTGACGTACAAGGGAATCCCCAGGTGGTCTCTGATAACGATCACTATACCTGTTTTACATACCCACACGCAGCTTGCCCTTGGATAGGACATGTCAAATAGTCCTATTTTTACTTATTGCACTACTTGTATACATACGCTTTGACGTATCATTTAAATAACAATGTACAACATTAGCTCATTATTGCATTCCTTCATCTTTTTCCCTGTCTGCTTATTTACGACAAATTGCACCCGTACATTCTGATACGTCCAGTGCGCCAGGGGCTTCAGTGTACCCCATAACACGGCAAGAAAAGTCTAAACACTTTCGACAGTGCGGCACCCCGAACTTATAGCATTATATGCATCAGCTCCGAATCATGTCTTGGGTCAATAGTTGGGTTTGCCCGGCTCCCATGTTTTGGTACCTTACGTTCCGCTATATCGGCTAAGGTAGCACTGGGAGAACTACTGCGATTGTGTCCCGGTTCTTCCGGACGAGCACCTCAGTAGAGAAAGCCGAAAACTGACTGTCATGATGCGGCGAGAGCTGGTCGCTGTTCGAGAGGTCTCAAATCCTTAAAGATTTTTTCCGCTTCGGGCGAGGAGTCGGCCTTGTCCGATTTAGGCGTACATAGCGCCCCAAGTTCGGCCTTCCGAATACTAGGGGCTTCGCCAAAATTTAAAATTGTAGACTTCTATGGCTAAGTGAGAGTGATAAAGCTGTATAGTCCGATTGCCTTGTTCGCTGCGCTAAACACCTCCTTAAAGGACCAATTTTTTTTGGATAAAGAGTGTTTAAGATCTATCCTGAACACCTCAGTACTAGTTACATGGGGGCAGAAGCCGACGACTAGCCAACTCTCAGATTTTATAAACGGCCGCACAGAAGGTAATATTTTAAATCAACAAGCGTTATATAGCGCACATGAACTCGTTTTCATATTACAGGATCACATGAGTACATTCATTCAAATATTACATCCCTAGCACATTCCACCACCACAAGGCGAGCACCCTTTAGGACACTGTCATAATACTTTTCGGGGTGGCGATGCTCCTTGCCCTCCGGCGGCCCCTCCTTCACTAGCTTTTCGGCGTCCATCTTCGCCCAGTGCACTTTCGCACGGGCAAAGGCCCTGCGTGCACCTTCAATGCAGACGGACCACTTTATGACTTCAAACCGCGGGCAGGCATTCACAAGCCGCTTTACCAGGCCGAAGTAGCTGCCAGGCAGGGGCTCGCCAGGCCACATCTGGACTATGAGACCCTTCATGGCCAGTTCGGCCGCCTTTTGAAGCTCGACCAGTTGCTTCAGCTGGTCGCTCAAAGGCATCGGATGTTCGGCCCCAGTATACTGAGACCAGAACAACTTCTCCGTCGAGCTCCCTTCCTCGGCCCGGTAGAACTCCGCAGCATCCGATACGCTGCTGGGTAGATCTGCGAACGCTCCTGGAGAGCTCCGAATTCGGGTAAGTAAAAGGGAAGTTTCCTTCACATGCTTGCTTTGCATAATGAATGCCTTACCCGCCGCTATCTTCTTGACCGCCTGAATCTCCTGGAGGGCCTTTTGGGCCTCGGCCTTGGCATTTTGTGCGTTCTCGAGGGCCTTCGCAAGCTCGGACCCCTGCGTCTTAGAGTCACGCTCCAAGGACTCGTATTTCTTGATAAAATCCTGGAGCTCTTGCTGAACCTCACCGACTCGGGACTCTTTCTTATCGCGCTCGGTGCGCTCCTTGGCCGCTTTGTCTTCGGCCTCGGACAGCGCCTTCTTCAGGGCCGCCACTTCGGTCGTGGCCCCTAGCAAAATTCATGACGATCCTATCATCTAACAACCACCTTCTTTTTTCTTTATTAATATACAGACGGGGTATCACTTACCTTTGTTCTCTTCGAGTTGCCACTTGGTAAGGCCGAGCTCTTCCTCGGACCGCTCAAGGTCCCACTTCAGTCCAGAGACCTCCACAGTACGAGCGGCAGCGGCCAGCAGCGAAGCCTGCTTATTCACATAGACATATTCTGATTAGACTCCTGTGATTATTATTTGATCCTCTGTTCGGCCTTTCTTTGCGAACACCAAACAGAGCATCAGGGGCTGCTGTCTATGCTGTAACATTTTCTCATAATTTGATAACTTACCTCAAAGCCTGTTAGGAGGCTGGCACAGGCTTCAGTCAGTCCGCTTTTGGCAAACCGAACCTTCTCGACCACCGCACTCATGATAGTGCGGTGCTCTTTGATACGTCTCCAACGTATCTATAATTTTTGATTGCTCCATGCTATATTATATTCTATCTTGGACATTATTGGGCTTTATTATACACTTCTATATTATTTTTGGGACGAACCTATTAACCGGAGGCCCAGCCCAGAATTGCTGTTTTTTGCCTATTTCAGAGTTTCGCAGAAAAAGAATATCAAACGGAGTCCAAATAGAATGAAACCTACGGGAACGTGATCCAGAGGACCTGGACCCTACGTCAAGACATCAACCAGGAGGGCACGAGGTAGGGGGGCGCGCCCTCCACCCTCGTGGGCCCCTGTTGCTCCACCGACGTACTCCTTCCTCCTATATATACCTACGTACCCCCCAAACTACCTGATACGGAGCCAAAACCCTAATTCCACCGCCGCAACCTTCTGTACCCGTGAGATCCCATCTTGGGGCCTTTTCCGGAGCTCCGCCGAAGGGGGCATCAATCACGGAGGGCTTCTACATCAACACCATAGCCTCTCCGATGATGTGTGAGTAGTTTACCTCAGACCTTCGGGTCCATAGTTATTAGCTAGATGGCTTCTTCTCTCTTTTTTGATCTCAATACAATGTTCTCCCCCTCTCTCGTGGATATCTATTCAATGTAATCTTCTTTTGCGGTGTGTTTGTTGAGATCGATGAATTGTGGGTTTATGATCAAGTTTATCTATGAACAATATTTGATTCTTCTCTGAATTCTTTTATGTATGATTGGTTATCTTTGCAAGTCTCTTCGAATTATCAGTTTGGTTTGGACTACTAGATTGATCTTTCTTGCAATGGGAGAAGTGCTTAGCTTTGGGTTCAATCTTGCGGTGTCCTTTCCCAGTGACAGCAGGGGCAGCAAGGCACGTATTGTATTGTTGCCATCGAGGATAACAAGATGGGGTTTATATCATATTGCATGAGTTTATCCCTCTACATCATGTCATCTTGCTTAAAGCGTTACTCTGTTCTTTATGAACTTAATACTCTAGATGCATGCTGGATAGCGGTCGATGTGTGGAGTAATAGTAGTAGATGCAGGCAGGAGTCGGTCTACTTGTCTCGGACGTGATGCCTATATACATGATCATACCTAGATATTCTCATAACTATGCTCAATTCTGTCAATTGCTCAACAGTAATTTGTTCACCCACCATAATACTTATGCTCATGAGAGAAGCCACTAGTGAAACCTATGGCCCCGGGGTCTATTTTCCATCATATTAATCTTCCAACACTTAGCTATTTCCATTGCCTTTTATTTTTCTTTTATTTTACTTTGCATCTTTATCATAAAAATACCAAAAATATTATCTTATCATATCTATCAGGTCTCACTCTCGTAAGTGACCGTGTAGGGATTGACAACCCCTTATCGTGTTGGTTGCGAGGATTTATTTGTTTGTGTAGGTGCGAGGGACTCGTGCGTGGCCTTCTACTGGATTGTTACCTTGGTTCTCAAAAAACTGAGGGAGATACTTACGCTACTTTGCTGCATCACCCTTTCCTCTTCAAGGGAAAACCAACGCAGTGCTCAAGAGGTAGCAAGAAGGATTTCTGGTGCCGTTGCCGGGGAGGCTTACGCAAGGTCAAGTCAAGATTTGGACTCCCGACAATGAGCCATTTCTGGCGCCGTTGCCGGGGACTCTACGCAAAAGTCAACATACCAAGTACCCATCACAAACCCTTATCTCCCGCATTACATTATTTTCCATTTGCCTCTCGTTTTCCTCTCCTCCACTTCACCCTTGCCGTTTTATTCGCCCTTTCTTTTCAGTTCGCCTTTTTCGCTCGCTTCTTGTTTGCTTGTGTGTTGGATTGCTTGTTTGTCTCGATGGCTCTACCAAGATTCGGCGAACTCCACCTTAAAAGGCTAGAAGAGATTGAAAGCAACGTTAGGAGTTTCATGGTCTTACAATTTGAACATAACAATTTCTTTAGAAACGAGCTTAAGGAACAAAAAAGCTTTATGAGTTATATGAATAAAGAGCTCGATGATATGTCTAAAGAATTTCATGCTTTGAGATCCCAAATTGCTCATCTTGAGAAGTTAATAGCTGAAATTTCGGATAAGCAGGCCACCTTAGTTAATAAGATGGCCGCTAAGCCGGAAAAATTTGAAAATAAAGATGAAGATCTAAAAGTTATTGATGTGTCTCCTATTAAATCTTTGTTTTGCAATATGAATCTTGATAATGATGGGACTGAATATGATCCACCTTTACCTAGAAGGCGTTCCAGAAATTCGGAGTTTTTAGATCTTGATGCTAAAATTGATAAAAGTGGGATTGAAGAGATCAAAACATTAGATATTAATGAACCCACTATTTTGGATTTCAAGGAATTTAATTATGATAATTGCTCTTTGATAGATTGTATTTCCTTATTGCAATCCGTGCTAAATTCTCCTCATGCTTATAGTCAAAATAAAGCCTTTACCAAACATATCGTTGATGCTTTGATGAAATCTTATGAAGAAAAACTTGAGTTGGATGTTTCTATCCCTAGAAAACTTTATGATGAGTGGGAACCTACTATTAAAATTAAAATTAAAGATTATGGATGCTATGCTTTGTGTGATTTGGGTGCTAGTGTTTCCACGATTCCAAAAACTTTATGTGATTTATTAGGTTTCCGTGAATTTGATGATTGCTCTTTAAACTTGCACTTTGCGGATTCCACTATTAAGAAACCTATGGGAGGAATTAATGATGTTCTTATTGTTGCAAATAGGAAGTATGTGCTCGTAGACTTTATTGTTCTTGACATAGATTGCAATCCTTCATGTCCTATTATTCTTGGTAGACCTTTCCTTAGAACGATTGGTGCAATTATTGATATGAAGGAAGGGAATATTAGATTCCAATTTCCGTTAAAGAAAGGAATGGAACACTTTCCTAGAAAGAAAATAAAATTACCATATGAATCTATCATGAGAGCCACTTATGGATTGCCTACCAAAGATGGCAATACCTAGATCTATCCTTGCTTTTATGCCTAGCTAGAGACGTTAAACAATAGCGCTTGTTGGGAGGCAACCCAATTTTATTTTTAGTTTTTTTGCTTTTTGCTTCTGTTTAGGAATAAATATTTGATCTAGCCTCTGGTTAGATGTGTTTTTATGTTTTAATTAGTGTTTGTGCCAAGTTTAACCTATAGGATCTTCTTGGATGATAGTTATTTGATCTTGCTGTAAATTTCAGAAACTTTCTGTTCACGAAAATAATTGTTAATAATCACCATAACGTGATAAAATATTGATTCCAATTGCTGCTGATCAATAAACAAATTGTCTAGGCTGTCCTATTTTGGCTGAATTTTTGGAGTTCCAGAAGTTTGCGTTAGTTACAGATTACTACAGACTGTTCTGTTTTTGACAGATTCTGTTTTCCGTGTGTTGTTTGCTTATTTTGATGAATCTATGGCTAGTAAAATAGTTTATAAACCATACAGAAGTTGGAATACAGTAGGTTTTACACCAATATAAATAAAGAATGAGTTCATTACAGTACTTGAAGTGGTCTTCTGTTTTCTTTCGCTAACGGAGCTCACGAGATTTTCTGCTGAGTTTTGTGTTGTGAAGTTTTCAAGTTTTGGGTGAAAGATTTGATGGATTATGGAACAAGGAGTGGCAAGAGCCTAAGCTTGGGGATGCCCAAGGCACCCCAAGATAATCTAAGGACACCAAAAAGCCAAAGCTTGGGGATGCCCCGGAAGGCATCCCCTCTTTCGTCTACTTCCATCGGTAACTTTACTTGGAGCTATATTTTTATTCACCACATGATATGTGTTTTGCTTGGAGCGTCTTGTATTATTTGAGTCTTTGCTTTTTAGTTTACCACAATCATCCTTTCTGTACACACCTTTTGAGAGAGACACACTTGATTCGAAAATTATTAGAATACTCTATGTGCTTCACTTATATCTTTTGAGTTATATAGTTTTTGCTTTAGTGCTTCACTTATATGTTTTAGAGCCCGGTGGTGGATTTGTTTTATAGAAACTATTGTTCTCTCATGCTTCACTTAGATTATTTTGAGAGTCCTACAAAACAGCATGGTAGTTTTCTTTAACAATAATAGGCATTCAAGATTAGTAAAAGAAGAAGAAAAATTCTTATGAGTGTGTTGAATACTATGAGAAGTTTGATGCTTGATAATTGTTTTGAGATATGAGGATGGTGATATTAGAGTCATGCTAGTTGAGTAGTTTTGAATTTGAGAAATACTTGTGTTAAAGTTTGTGATTCCCGTAGCATGCACGTATGGTGAACCGTTATGTGATGAAGTTGGAGCATGATTTATCCTAAGTTCTAAAAAGTGCATACGCACTATTTCGCGTCATCGAGCGGTCGGCCGTGAGCCGTAGGATTTTGTTGCGATGCAAACATAGATTTCTGTCGTGTCGTAGTCGGCGTCCATTCCCCACCCTTCTGACGATTTATCCAGCACACATGCCCCCCTCCCTTATCCCTTCCCCCAATCCGTCCACAGCGACACGGGTCAGCTTGGCGGCGTGGTGCCGGCGACAATGGATCTTGGATCCGGTGAGCTAGCGGAGCCGAGCGGCTCAGCATCTGCAAACGCGGCGAGGGAGGAGCAGGACATCGGCCGCTGTGGGAGGGCGCCGGCGGGGGAGAGTCGCTTGACATTGACAGCTCATGCGACCCTCGCGTAGCAGGAGGCGCCGGTGCGACGGGAGGAGGTAAGCGGTTCAGTGCGGAACAGCTCGTGCGACCGCGACGTGTGAGGCGACTTCACGTGGTGCGGGAGCTAACTGGTTCAGCATCGGCAGCGTTCAAGACTGCAAGTCGCAAGGTTTGCCCCCTTTCAAACTACTTGTTCACGTGGTTCTCTCCTTCACTTGAGTATCGAGGCAGCTATGTGTGTTGCTTCCATCGTTCGGGAGATGATTCACCGTGGAGGTGTGGAGAAGACGTGGGGAGAGCAGGGGGATTGGTACACAAGAGAAATTTTTCCCATCAAATTAGTTGGGCAGTTTGGCGTGTACTGGGAATTGTAGAAAGGATTGAGAGGTAATTATGGACACTATGTTTGAATCACTGGGGCAATTTTTGCAGGCAATAATAGATAGACAATTATGATTATCAGTTTGTTTAGGAATTGTCGAATTGGGACATAGCAGTATCCTGCATCAGTTATCCTGAATGTTGTCTCAAAGATGAGTTTAGAAGCATATGCCATACTCTATTTGAAAGTTCAGAGTTGTTGTTTTTTTCTCAAAGAATTGATGTGCTGTAGCAAGGGAAATCTAGATGGATGGGAAGGACATGATTCAGCGGTGGTGGTCTGGGTTTTGTGGTTTCACTTCTTGGTGTTTTGCGTCCGCAGCTATGGTTTCCGGCGAGGTTCCAGTCATCGTGGATTTGGTGGGTAGATGGGGCATAGGGATGGATTTCTTGGTTTGGTCCCAGCGTGTGTTGCGCTGGGACTACCGGATGAGATTCTAGGTGGTGATGCAGCCTATGTTTTTCTTCGACAGATCTGGGTAGCTGCACGGAGAGCATTACTTAGTTGGCTAGTTGGATTATGTAGTTGCACAGGAACGGTAGGGAAGTTGACTGCATTGCATAAAAGCACGTTCAGGCACTCTGGGTGTTTCTGCACACACATATACTTAGTTGGTATGCAATGTAGTCTAGTTGCACACGCATTGATGTTTAGTTGGTAGGACTAGTTGCACCCACATATGCTCAGTTGGCCTGCAATGTAGTCTAGTTACACACACATTGATGTTTAGCTGGCAGGACTGGTTGCACACACTTATGCTCAGTTGGCCTGCAATGTATTCTAGTTGACACACATTGATATTTAGTTGGCAGAACTAGTTGCACAAACATATGCTCAGTTGGCCTACAATGTATTCTAGTTTGACACACATATGCTCAGTTGGCCTACAATGTATTCTAGCTTGACACACATTGATGTTTAGTTGGCAGGACTAGTTGCACATATATGCTCAGTTGGCCTGCAATGTAGTCTAGTTGCACACACATTAATGTTTAGTTGGCAGGACTTGTTCACACACATATGCTCAGTTGGCCTGCAATGTAGTCTAGTTGCACACATATTGATGTTTGGTTGGCAGGACTAGTTGTACACACATATGCTCAGTTGGCGCGCCATGAGGATGCAGAGCTGTTGTCGCGCGCTGTGATAGGATGCAGAGGAGGCGGCGGGAGGATGCAGAGTTGCTGCCGCGCGTGGTGACAACTGTGGGGAACCGCGTGCGGCAACAACGGTTGCTCGGGGTTGCTGCAGGAGTGGATCACAGGGGGTGCGTGATGCTTCGTTTCTACGATTGCACGGGACTCAGACGAAGTGCTAGTCCTCACGGGATTGACTGCATTGCATATGGGCTAGCCGTTTTGCTTTAGGTGTCCAATTTTAGTTGTTTTTTAGAGAGGTCTGGTGAAGTTGCACGCAGAGTAGTACATAGTTGGCTAGTCAGGTTCTTTAGTTGCACAAGAACCTCTAGGTAGTCGGCTACACTTCACAAAGCATGTTCAGTCTGGGGTGTATTTTTTGCACATACATGTATACTCAGTTGGCTTGCATTGCTGTCAAATTGCACACAATGTATTTGTAGTTGCATACCACACAGATGCTTAGTTGGTTTGCTCTCATTGTTAACTGAATAATCAATGACATTTTGCCGATTATATGATACGCCTGCCACCGATGATGATTTTTGCATTTTTTTGTATTGCTACATGATTTGGTTCTTGTTTTTCGTGGCTGTAACTAAATTCCTCTAGTGATCTAGTTAAATTATGTAGAATTTGCATACCAGAGGCTGCTTATGGGCAATTCACACAAGCCATTGCCAATATTTTGATTTCTTTTTTGATTTTTCTGCACATGATTTTGTATCAGTGGTAGGCTTGCATAACTAGTGCTTGAAATAGCAGGGCGTCTGTAAGAGAGACGCATGACATCCTATTTCAATTCCTGCAATTTATCCAATTTGGTAATTTTTGTAGTACTAGTTGGCCATTGTAGCATCCCTACATGGATATGAGTATGAGGAAGTTGCACGATACGGCCATACTTAGTTGGCAGTTTAATTATCTTGTTTTCTCTAGTCACATTTTTTGTTGGCATCTCTAGCAGTTGTAGTTGCACACGAACCTTATAGTAGTTGGCTTCATATATCATGCAAGTTTCTTTCATACACGAAACTGATTCAAGTTGGCACCCCTATAGTTCGTAGTTGCACATGAACCTTATAGTAGTTGGCATCCATATAACGCATAGCTGCACATGAACCTGATAGTTTGTCATCTTTTAAAATTCACTATTTCAATTAGACAGACCTAACAAGTTTCTTGTCTTAATTATTTCAATTAGAGGTGTGTGTAAGTAATTTGCCACATCCAACCACATGGGATAGCAATCTAATCACCATAGTTGTTAAGATGAACTTGAAGGGGTATGGTGTGTTTGTCAAGCTACAAGTGAGTAGACCTTTTTGCTCGCCTTCTTTTGTTTTTGAATACATCTCCATTTTTTACTTGCACATGTTTGTTCTGGTAGTTGCACAACTAGGCATACCAGTCCGGCACAATAACCCATGGTAGTTGCACAGAGGCTTGTACCTTTTTCTCTCAAAGGTAGTGGAAGAGGGAACAAACAAACAAATCAGCATGAGTTTGAAATAAACAAATCAAATTTTGGCAGCACCTTTTTTTTATCAAACTAAGCATCCAAGTAAATTCTCTTAGTTACACACGTGGGTCTAATCAGTAGCATAGATGCACCCACAAGTGCACAAATAACACATAGGACGTGTTTTTTGTTGTTATATTACATTTTTTTCTTCGGTTTTCAAGCTTTTCACACATGTCCTATTCTAGCTGGCACAATATAGGCACAAATCTGAAAGTACTTTTATTCAAGTCAAGCATCCAAACTATTCCTGTTAGTTGCACAGAAGGAAACCATAAGTTGCACACCACAAATTTATCTAGTTCCAATATGTTGTCAGGTTTGCCGCCACATACATTTTTCTATTTTTCAATAGTTTCACATAGGGGATTCTTCCAATTTTGGCCAAGATGACATACAACATGTGGTCCCATGTCTTCTCATGAAGTTTTTTATTTTTTCATGCATCAACAATCTTACAAGTAGTAACACATCTTCTTTTTGTTTTGTTTTTGTCTGCCAACCGGGAGCTGGATGGATGCGCTTCTAACAAACAAATTTTGCACAGAAGAAGTGATCACCAAGAAGCAATTTGCTACTCTGTCCTTTTCAGTTTCTTAGTCATTGTTTGCCTTTTGAACTAAAACATGAATAGATTATAGATATATCTAGTAGACTAGGTGCAACAAGCCAGAACATATGGCCTATATATGTTACATTTTCTTTTTTAAGCAGGATGTTCATTTGTTTCATGCATGTGCGGGCGTGCGCATGCGCGTGCAATATGAAACAGAAGTTGGCTGGATTACCAAAGTTGCACAATATGCAACCCCAGGAACTTGTGCAAAAACACACATACAACCCCAGGAACACACAAACATGTGTTCATGGGGTTGTATGTGTGTTTTTGCACAAGTTTGGGTGAACCATTTGTGGAGCAGTTGCAGTCAACATGAAGATGAATTGGAGAAGTTGAATTCAAGGAGAAGAAGAAGAGGAACATGTCACCTTGCTTCCTCCTTTTTTCAAGTTGAAGACCTACAATAGCCTGGTACATCCCACTTTTTTCCTTCTCTTTCCCCCCTCAAAAACTGCATAGCTAGGGGTTGTTCGGAGTCTCTCCACTCTCGAACTCCACGCCGGAGCGGAGCAGGATCTAGTTTTAATTTGAGGAGTGGCTGGAAGGTCGCTCCGCAGGCTCCTCTCCGTGGCGATTTGTCGAACAGGACCCTAATATCTTCTTCGTCTTCGCCTTGACAGATCTTCCTTGAAAGCTCCTGAGATAGGGAAGGCTCCCATGGCGTGTTCCTGGTTGCTTCTTTTGAGGGGAAGAAGATGGTGGGCGAAGCAGTAGGAGATGATTGGTGAGATCGGGAAGGAGGAAGAGAAAGGGAGGAAGGCAGAATCATGTGGGTTTTGGAGTGGGGCGCTGAGGACTGGTGTTTTTTGTGCGGTGGGGTTGGCCTTTCCCTTTCTTTCCTTCTTAGGATTGGGTGGGGACAAAAACTTACTATATTTAGGAGGCCGCTCGGGACCGCTAAGGAGCCAACGGCTGCTCCTTAGATGCGTCCATGATTTATTTATTTATTGTCTTCCTTATGAGTGGCGGTCGGGGACGAGCGATGGTCTTTTCCTACCAATCTATCCCCCTAGGAGCATGCGCGTAATACTTTGCTTTGATAACTTGTAGATTTTTGCAATAAGTATATGAGTTCTTTATGACTAATGTTGAGTCCATGGATTATACGCACTTTTCCTCCTTTCACCATTGCTAGCTTTTTTAATACCGCGCACTTTTCGCTGGTATCATACACCCATCATATACCTTCCTCAAAACAGCCACCATACCTACTTATCATGGCATTTCCATAACCATTCCGAGATATATTGCCATGCAACTTATCACCGTTTCGTTTACTATGACACGCTCCATCATTGTCATATTGCTTCGCATGATCATGTAGTTGACATTGTATTTGTGGCAAAGCCACCGTTCATAATTCTTTCATACATGTCACTCTTGATTCATTGCATATCCCGGTACACCGCTGGAGGCATTCACATAGAGTCATATTTTGTTCTAAGTATTGAGTTGTAATTGTTGAGTTGTAAGTAAATAAAAGTGTGATGATCATCATTTTTAGAGCATTGTCCCAAGTGAGGAAAGGATGATGGAGACTATGATTCCCCCACAAGTCGGGATGAGACTCTGGACGAAATAAAAAATAGAGAGAAAAAAGAGGCCATAAAAAAGAAAGAAGAAAAGGCCCAAATAAAAAAAGAGAAAAAGAGAGAAGGGACAATGTTACTATCTTTTACCACACTTGTGCTTCAAAGTAGCACCATTATATTCATAATAGAGAGTCTCCTATGATATCACTTTCATATACTAGTGGGAATTTTTCATTATAGAACTTGGCTTGTATATTCTAATGATGGGATTCCTTAAAATGCCCTAGGTCTTCGTGAGCAAGCGAGTTGGATGCACACCCACTTAGTTTCTTTTGTTGAGCTTATAGCTCTAGTGCATCCGTTGCATGGCAATCCCTACTCACTCACATTGATATCTATTGATGGGCATCTCCATAGCCCGTTGATACGCCTAGTTGATGTGAGACTATCTTCTCCTTTTTGTCTTCTTCACAACCATCATTCTATTCCACATATAGTGCTATGTCCATGGCTCACACTCATGTATTGCGTGAAGATTGAAAAAGTTTGAGAACGTTAAAAGTATGAAACAATTGCGTGGCTTGTCATCGGGGTTGTGCATGATTTAAATACTTTGTGTGGTGAAGATAAAGCATAGCCAGACTATATGATTTTGTAGGGATAACTTTCTTTGGCCATGTTATTTTGAGAAGACATAATTGCTTAGTTAGTATGCTTGAAGTATTATTATTTTTATGTCAATATTAAACTTTTGTCTTGAATCTTTCGGATCTGAATATTCATACCACAATTAAGAAGAATTACATTGAAATTATGCCGAGTAGCATTCCACATCAAAAATTCTGTTTTTATCATTTACCTACTCGAGGACGAGCAGGAATTAAGCTTGGGGATGCTTGATACGTCTCCAACGTATCTATAATTTTTGATTGCTCCATGCTATATTATATTCTGTTTTGGACATTTTGGGCTTCATTATACACTTTTATATTATTTTTGGGACTAACCTATTAACCGGAGGCCCAGCCCAGAATTGTTGTTTTTTGCCTATTTCAGAGTTTCGCAGAAAAAGAATATTAAACGGAGTCCAAACGGAATGAAACCTTCGGGAACGTCATTTTCGGAATGAACGTGATCCAGAGGACGTGGACCCTACGTCAAGACATCAATTAGGAGGGCACGAGGTAGGGGGGCGCGCCCTCCACCCTCGTGGGCCCCCTGTTGCTCCACCGACGTACTCCTTCATCCTATATATACCTACGTACCCCCAAACTACCAGATACGGAGCCAAAACCCTAATTCCACCGCCGCAACCTTCTGTTCCCGTGAGATCCCATCTTGGGGCCTTTTCCGGAGCTCCGCCGGAGGGGGCATCGATCACGGAGGGCTTCTACATCAACACCATAGCCTCTCCGATGATGTGTGAGTAGTTTACCTCAGACCTTCGGGTCCATAGTTATTAGCTAGATGGCTTCTTCAATGTTCTCCCCCTCTCTCGTGGAGATCTATTCGATGTAATCTTCTTTTGCGGTGTGTTTGTTGAGACCGATGAATTGTGGGTTTATGATCAAGTTTATCTATGAACAATATTTGATCCTTCTCTGAATTCTTTTATGTATGATTGGTTATCTTTGCAAGTCTCTTCGAATTATCAGTTTGGTTTGGCCTACTAGATTGATCTTTCTTGCAATGGCAGAAGTGCTTAGCTTTGAGTTCAATCTTGCGGTGTCCTTTCCCAGTGACAGCAGGGGCAGCAAGGCACGTATTGTATTGTTGCCATCGAGGATAACAAGATGGGGTTTATATCATATTGCATGAGTTTATCCCTCTACATCATGTCATCTTGCTTAAAGCGTTACTCTGTTCTTTATGAACTTAATACTCTAGATGCATGCTGGATAGCGGTCGATGTGTGGAGTAATAGTAGTAGATGCAGGCAGGAGTCGGTCTACTTGTCTCGGACGTGATGCCTATATACATGATCATACCTAGATATTCTCATAACTATGCTCAATTCTGTCAATTGCTCGACAGTAATTTGTTCACCCACCGTAATACTTATGCTCATGAGAGAAGCCACTAGTGAAACCTATGGCCCCGGGGTATATTTTCCATCATATTAATCTTCCAACACTTAGCTATTTCCATTGCCTTTTATTTTGCTTTTATTTTACTTTGCATCTTTATCATAAAAATACCAAAAATATTATCTTATCATATCTATCAGATCTCACTCTCGTAAGTGACCGTGTAGGGATTGACAACCCCTTATCGCGTTGGTTGCGAGGATTTATTTGTTTGTGTAGGTGCGAGGGACTCGGGCGCGGCCTCCTACTGGATTGATACATTGGTTCTCAAAAAACCGAGGGAAATACTTACGCTACTTTGCTGCATCACCCTTTCCTCTTCAAGGGAAAACCAACGCAGTGCTCAAGAGGTAGCACTCTTCGTCAATGGAAGCGCCGCGAAGGGCTTCTAGCAAGTTGTCTGATGCCTGTGGATGGACAAAGGCCATCGGCATAGACGACTCGCCCCCCTTAGCGAGGGGTCGCCTGACAGAATCCGGAACCACTGGAGGTTCCGGCGCAGTATCCGGCTGGGGGCCAAACTTGCTGCCCCCGTCATTAGAGCCCACGAGAGTCTTGCCACTCACGCGCCCTTCGTCTGGGATGTCGCCTTGGGGCGCCTCCAGAACTATCTCCCCTTGGTTCAATGCCCTTTGAGACAATACCTCGATGTCGTCCGTAGGGCGGGGGGACGTGGCGGTCGGGAGTGAATCGCTGTTCATCGCCGACTGGCCCAAAGACTCATCCGAAGAGGATACGTCGATATGGGCTTTGGATGGACTACATGATCATGTTTGGCATGATAAGAAGCAATAAAACAAAACATACCAGAACTATTATGGTATCCGGATACTTACGACTTCGCCAGGGGCTTGTCCCTAGGCAACCACTCCTCGTCGATGTAAGCGGCTGTTGTGGAGTAGTCCGGAAGGAGGGTCCTTCCCTTCTTGGACCCTTCGGCCTCCCCAGATGGGGCGGCCTTCCTTTTCTTGTCTCCCCCGGCTGGGGGGTGAGAACTTTCCTCTTCCTCCTCCTCGTTTTCGTGGGAGGAGGGCGCCTCGGTGTTATCGAACGATGAGTCCGATACAACCTTGCGCCGGAGACCTTTCCTGGTCCCCGCGGCCTTCTTCTTGGCCTTCTTCTCTGGCGCCTCATAGGGCGCCGAAACCAGCATCTCCGTTAAGAGAGCCCCTGCTGGATCTTCGGGCAGTGGGGCCGGACAATCGATCCGCTCCGCTGTCGCTACCCACTCCTGTCAAAATGGCGTGGAGGCTCAGATCCCTCACATGATTATGCTGGGGAAAGGAACATCTTATGAGATATAACGAGCTTACCGGATTGGCAGGGCGCTTTGCACTGAGTCCGCGATCCTCGGTAAGGGGAGGAGGTACCTCGGCGGCCTTGAGCAGCACCTTCCAGACGTCTTGGTGCGTCGTGTCGAAAAGCTCTCGCAGTGTCTGGTGCTTGGCCGGGTCGAACTACCACATATTGAATGCCCGTCTTTGACACGGAAGGATCCGGCGGAAGAGCATGACCTGGACCACGTTGACAAGCTTGATTTTCTTGCTTATCATGTTTTTAACACAGTTATGGAGTTCGGTCAGCTCCACCGATGAACCCTAGGATAGGCCCTTCTCTTTCCAGGTGGTGAGCCGCATGGGGATGCCGGATCGAAATTCGGGGGTCGCCACCCAGTTGGTGTCGCGCGGCTCGGTGATTTAGAACCGCCCCGATTGCCACCCCTTCACGGTCTCCACATAGGAGCCTTCGAGCCAGGTGACGTTGGGCATTTTGCCCACCATGGCGCCCCCGCACTCCGCTTGCTGGCCGACCACCACCTTCGGTTTCACGTTAAAGGTCTTCAGCCACAGACCGAAGTGGGGCTTGATGCGGAGGAAGGCCTCGCACACGACGATAAACGCCGAGATGTTGAGGATGAAATTGGGGGCCAGATCATGGAAGTCCAGCCCGTAGTAGAACATGAGCCTGCGGACAAATGGGTGGAGGGGAAATCCCAGCCCGTGGACGAAGTGGGTAAGGAATACAACCCTCTCGTGGGGTTCTGGAGTAGGGACGATCTGCCCCGCGTCTGGGAGCCGGTGCGCGATGTCTGCGGCCAGATATCCGGCTTCCCGGAGCTTCGTAATGTTCTCCTCCATAACGGAGGAGACCATCCACTTGCCTCCCGCTCCGGACATGTTTGGAATGGCTTTGCGGAGAAAATGAGAACTTGGGCGCTGGAGCTCGAGTGCGCGAGAATGGATGGGCAGGGAAGAAGGCGTGGGTGAAAAAGAGGAGTCCTTGTCCCTTTATAAAGGCAGTAGAAACTATGCGCCTCCCTACTTGCCCCATAAAATCGCTTATTCCCCAAGCGCCGCGATTGATGGCACGGTTGGGTTACCCATATCCGTATTGATGAGAATCACGTGATAAGGGGAACACGATCTCTGCTTTGACAAGACGTGCCAATAAAACCGTCTCGCAACACGCGCAGTGGCAGGCTGGGAAAAACGGTTCGTAATGACCAAACCACGGCAAGATGTCACGTTATGAAAAGTTGTCAGCAGATGAGATTTGTGGAATAATATACTCTCTACGGTGGTATGTGAAATTTGTTTTGCAGAGCCAGACACGATCCTTGTGTTCAAAATCTTCTATGAAGTATTCGGAGGAGGAACCCGCCTTGCAATGCCGAAGACAATCTGCGCGCCGGACTCATCGTCATTGAAGCCTGGTTCAGGGGCTACTGAGGGAGTCCTGGATTAGGGGGTCCTCGGACAGCCGGACTATATACTTTGGCCGGACTGTTGGACTATGAAGATACAAGATTGAAGACTCCGTCCCGTGTCCGGGTGGGACTCTCCTTTGCGTGGAAGGCAAGCTTGGCAATTCGGATATGTAGATCTCCTCCCTTGTAACCGACTCTGTGTAACCTTAGCCCCCTCCGGTGTCTATATAAACCTGAGGGTTTAGTCCGTAGGACAACAACAATCATAATCATAGGCTAGCTTCTAGGGTTTAGCCTCTACGATCTCGTGGTAGATCAACTCTTGTAATACTCATATCATCAAGATTAATCAAGCAGGAAGTAGGGTATTACCTCCATCGAGAGGGCCCGAACCTGGGTAAACATTGTGTCCCCCGCCTCCTGTTACCATCCGCCTTAGACGCACAGTTCGGGACCCCCTACCCGAGATCCTCCGGTTTTGACACCGACACACACGTCTTCATCTGGCTGCCCGTTTCTTTTGTTCCTCCTCATCGCAAACAGTTAATTGCACTGAACCGTATGCCTTTCATCGCACACGCAACTAAAACCTGAACCGTCTTTGATGCATCCGTCATCGCAAACATTTTATACATTTCTGACGGTTTTCATACAGCACCGTTTGCGATTATTGCATCGCACACAGTTTCTCGAAGGGTCTCTGATCATAGTGTCGCGTTAGCAGTATCCTGCAGTAGTGATGCTAACCGGTGCATTTTATTTTTCTCCTCTGT
>NC_057811.1:120910218-120963650 GCF_018294505.1 Triticum aestivum | reverse complement strand
CAGCGCCTGCGCCGGAGCAACGCTGGCGAGGCCATCCGCAGCGGCCGAATGCCGGAGATGGACGGAAAACGCGTACGGGGCACGGAATGAGGTGCGGCTAGGCGCGTTCGAATGGCCACAAGACCGCGCGTCGAGTGGTGGTGGTGGCATCGCCGAACCTGGCCAGAAACGTCGCCGGCGATGAGGTCCGAGGCGGAGTGGCTACGGTCGACGGTAGAAAAGGAGCTACGGCGCGCTACAGCTCAGGCGAAAGGGCTAGGCGCGTGCTGCGCGACGCGGTGAGGCTAACGGGCATACGCCCGTGACCATTTGGTCATCGGAGACTCGCCGGCGATGAGCTCCGCGGCGCTGCATTCGGGCGCGCGTGGGGAAAGTAGCTAGCGTGCGTGCGAGGACGACCAGAGAGATGAGGGAGGAAGAGAGGCTCACCGAGTGGCTCACACGATGGCCCGTGGTGGTTTAGGAGCTGTAGAGACGTCGCCGGAGCCGAAGAAGGGTGGCGACGACCGGAGACGTGGACGAAAAGGGATCCGGCGCTTCGGTGCTCCCCAACTCCAGTCGATGACGGAGCTCCCCGACAGGTTGGCGAGGCGTGGCGAGGTCTGTAGCCGCGAGGACGGGCGAGGCACGGCGGCGACCGCGTCGGCCTCCTCTCCAAATGAAGGAGAGGGAGAGAGAGAAGGGGATCTGGAGAGCGAGGGGCGAGGTGAGTGGGGTGGCAGACGAGTGGGAGGCGAGGGGACCGAGGCGTCGGGGCGGTGGAGACCTTATCCCGTTCGGCGGGGACGGCGAGGTGGTCGGGCGGCGACGAGCCCCTGTAGCGGCGCGCACCGGGGGAACAGAAGGGAAAGGAGAGCGACCAGGGAGGGGAACTGGGCCTGGCCGGCTGGGCCTGTCTCTGTGGCCTTAGGCCCAGGGGCAGGGGGTTCCCTTTTTCTATTTTTTTATATTTTCTTTTCTTTTATTTATTTACTTTTCTGTTTTAAATCATTTTAAATTATTTAGGCATTTTATAAAAATGTGTTTACCACACCATATTTATCTATGTAATATTTAGTACAAACCGAACATTTTTATTTTAATGTTTGAAAACTTTTATTATTTACCAAACTTTGAATTTGAATTTTGGACCGGTTTTGATCTAATGATAGATTAGCAGCAGTAACCGTGGTGACATGGCACCATTAGCGTGGGATCACTGTAGCTTAATTATCCGGGCGTCACAGAACATGAATGTAATGTCGGTGAGAAATATGTACTCCCCCAAGCTTAGGCTTTTGGCCTAAGTTGGTGTATGCCCATGGATCAAAGTTGTAGTTGGGGTCGTACTGAGATGGATCCTCGGGGTGCCACTGGTTGGCAATCTCCTCCGGATCCCACTGATAAACGGACTGACAGTGAGGATCAAGTTGTGGCTCCGGCCCTGGCTCTGGAACTGGTGTGGGGTTCTGGTAGGCATGAATGGCCGCCGGCAGAACAAGATACTTGCTTGAAGATAAGTTAAACAAAGAAGGAGCACGCAAAGTAATAGTCTCAAAGTAATCTTTATCAAATATCAGCATATAGTTAAGCATCTTTTTCTTATTCTTAACAATAAAATCATGTGCTACCATACTCTTATAGTCTAAACAACAGGAGGCAGCAACTTTTCTTCTTTCTCATAATGCCTAATAGGTATGTTAAAGTGTGCAGCGAGGCGCGAGGCGAAGATACCTCCAAAGATGGGACCCTTCGTATGGTTCAGATTCAACCGTTTGGCAACAATGGCGCCTAGACTAAAAGTGTTATCACGAAACAAGGCATGGCCCAAAATAACAATATCAGGGGCACTAAGGTTTCCACAGTTCCCGCGACCGATTAAACATCTACTACAAATATTGCAAAGTAACGCAGAACAGGAAAGTGTATGCTAGTAATTCTTGCATCGGAAACTTTCCACGTTTCCCCTACGGCAATCATATCAATAAACCCTTCCACATCATTATGATGTGGTTCCTCTATGCTGCCCGTAAAGGGTATCTTACAGACCCGGCAGAAATCAAATAGTGACATCTCCTTAAACTCATCATATAGATAAAAATCCACCGAAGGTGGTGATCTCCTAGCATGGAAATGAAAATTTTGCACAAAAATATTAGTGAGTAGGAGATACTGTTCATGCTGGTCGTGGAGGAAGTCGGTGAGGCCCGCATTCTCAGCCAAATAATAAAAATCATCATGAATCCCGGCTGCCCTCAAGAAATCATCACAAGGCCATTCACACGGCTGAACCTCCGTGGTGCGAGGGAGATTATATTTGGGCCTTTTATCCTCTTCACTCTGCTTATCCTTTGAGCTTCGGCTCGAAGAGCCCCTCAAAAATCTCTTCATCAATTTCTGAAATTTTTAGTAACTTAAAATAAAAGTGAACCAAACTCAACAAACTTGATAGCAACTACTCCCACAAGTGCCTAGAAACTATATCATGCATTAAAACTACCTGGGACCATATAAATTTGACATTCAAGCTCAAGAACAGGGTCACCTAGGCAGCAAAAATTTGCAATGAATAAAGCACTAGAACAAAAACTAATTGGACCATTGGAGGAGTCACATACCGAAGAACAATCCCCCAAAGCAGTTTTGTGAGTGGAGATTTGAGCAAGGAGATCGAAAATCGCAGTAAGATGAGCTAGAACTTGTGCTTGAGCTGGTTGGTGATTTTTTGGGAGGAAGGAGTGTGTGGTGGCTGGAATAAGTGGAGGGGGGCCACCAGGGGCCCACGAGGCAGGGGCGCGCCCAGGGGGGTGGGCGTGCCCTGGATCCTCGTGGCCAGGTGCTTGCTCCCCCTGATGTGTTCTCAGTGCCAGATTCTCAAATATTCTAGAAAAAATCATATTTCATTTTTAGGGTATTTGGAGAACTTTTATTTTCAGGGTATTTTTTATTGCACGGATAATTCAGAAAACAGGCAGAAAATACTATTTTTTGCTTTATTTAATCTAAATAACAGAAAGTAAAAGGAGGGTATAGAAGGTTGTGCTGTCTAACTTCATCCATCTCATGTTCATCAAAAGGAATCCACTAACAAGGTTGATCAAGTCTTGTTAACAAACTCTTTTCAAATAACATGGAACCGGAGAAATTTCGAATAACACTATGTTACCTCAATGGGGATATGCACATCCCCAACAATAAGAATATCATATATCTTCTTGACAGTAGGAAGAGGAAATTCAAAACCTCCAATAGTAATAGATGGAATTTTTCCAATAGAATTGATAATGTGGACTTGAGGTTGTTTCCTCGGAAAGTGTACTGTATGCTGTGAGCCTTTGTTGCAATAAATAACAGCCCCTGCAGTATTCAAAAAGGGTCTACCAAGGATAATCGACATACTATCGTCCTCAGGAATATCAAGAATAACAAAGTCTGTTAAAATAGTAACATTTGCAACCAGAACAGGCACATCCTCACAAATACCAACAGGTATAGCAGTTGATTTATCGGCCATTTGCAAAGATATTTCAGTAGGTGTCAACTTATTCAAATCAAGTCTACGATATAAAGAGAGAGGCATAACACTAACACCGGCTCCAAGATCACATAAAGCAGTTCTAACATAGTTTCTTTTAATGGAGCATGGTATAGTTGGTACTCATGGATCTCCCAATTTCTTAGGTATTCCACCCTTAAAAGTATAATTAGCAAGCATGGTGAAAATTTCAGCTTCCGGTATCTTTCTCTTATTTCTAACAATATCTTTCATATACTTAGCATAAGGATTCATTTTAAGCATATCAGTCAAATGCATACGCAAAAAGATAGGTCTAATCATTTCAGCAAAGTGCTCAAAATCCTCATCATCTTTTTTCTTGGATGGTTTAGGAGGAAAAGGCATGGGTTTCTGAACCCATGGTTCTCTTTCTTTGTCGTGCTTCCTAGCAACAAAGTCTCTTTTATCATAACGTTGATTCTTTGATTGTGGGTTATCAAGATCAACAGCAAGTTCAATCTCTACATCAGTGTTATTGCTAGGTTGAGCATCAACATGAACATTATCATTAACATTATCACTAGGTTAATGTTCATCTCCAGATTGTGTTTCAGCATCAGAAATAGAAATATAATTGGGATTATCAGGTGTGTCAACAACATGTTCACTAGAAGCATGCAAAGTCCTATCATTTTTCTTTTTCTTCCTCTTAGAAGGACTAGGTGCATCAACATTTCTCTGAGAATCTTGCTCAATTCTCTTAGGGTGGCCCTCAGGATACAAAGGTTCCTGAGTCATTTTACCCCCTCTAGTCATAACTCTAACATCATTATCATTTCTCTTACTATTTAATTCATTGAGAAAATCATTTTGAGCCTTAAGTACTTGTCCTACTTGAGTGGTAACCATAGAAGCATGTTTACTAATGAGTTTAAGTTCACCTTTAACTCTAGACATATAATCACTCAAGTGTTCAATCATATAAGCATTTCGTTTCAATTGTCCACCAACATAAGCATTGAAGTTTTCTTGTTTGACACTAAAATTATCAAACTCATCTAAGCATTGGCTAGCAGACTTATAACGAGGAATATCACCTTCATCAAATCTATAGAGAGAATTTACCTTTACTTCCCGTGTCGGGTTATCAAGACCATGTATTTCTTCAACAAGCGGCAAATTAAGACCATGTATTTCTTCAATAGGAGGTAAATTCTTAACATCATCTGCTTTAATACCTTTTTCTTTCATAGATTTCTTTGCCTCTTGCATATCTTCAGGACTGAGAAATAGAATACCCCTTTTCTTCGGAGTTGGCTTAGGAGTTGGTTCAGGAAGTGTCCAATTATTTTCATTAGTCAACATATTATTCAATAGCAATTCAGCTTGATCAACTATTCTTTCCCCGAAAACACAACCAACACAACTATCCAGGTGGTCTCTGGAAGCATCAGTTAGTCTAGTATAAAAGATATCAATTATTTCATTTTTCTTGAGAGGATGATCAGGCAAAGCATTAAGTAATTGGAGAAGCCTCCCCCAAGCTTGTGGGAGACTCTCTTCTTCAATTTGCACAAAATTATATATTCCCCTTAAGGCAGCTTGTTTCTTATGAGCGGGGAAATATTTAGCAGAGAAGCAATAAATCATATCCTGGGGACTACGCACACAACCAGGATCAAGAGAATTAAACCATGTTTTAGCATCACCCTTTAATGAGAATGGAAATAATTTAAGGATATAATAGTAGAGAGCTTTCTCATCATTAGTGAATAGGGTGGCTATATCATTTAATTTAGTAAGATGTGCCACAACAGTTTCAGATTCATAGCCATAAAAAGGATCAGATTCAACCAAAGTAATTATCTCAGGGTCAACAGAGAAATCATAATCCTTATCAGTAACACAGATAGGTGAAGTAGCAAAAGCAAGGTCATATTTTGTCGGCGTTCTGGGAACGGGGGTCCCCAGACTTGCCTGCCTGCGGCCCACGACGTGGCTCTACCAGTGGGCCCGTATGGCCCGTCTTCACCAACAAACACTCAAGACCCTCGTGAGGGGCCAAGCATCGCGAGGCGGACGACACAAGACCTCCTCAAGAGCGGCCTCACCAGGCTGGCTCGCGAGGGGCGGAGAGATCAAGGCAAGGCGAACCTCGCGAGGTTCCAATGATGCAAGCCATGACGACCCCACTAGGCAGGCGCCAGGCGGGCGCCCGCGCGCACAGTGTCCTTATTTCCTCTTTGGTGCTAAAGAGGCAAGCACAGGCGTGGAGACTCGAGGCACCTGTCAAAGGTTTCCATATCGGTGCAACGAGGCCAAGACCAGCAGGACGGCAGGATGGAGGTCACTATGGAGCCCAAGACGGTGTCACCACCAGAGCCTTTGGCAGGCGAAGACCACTTTTGTCAGGATAAGCTGTACTAGTTGTTCCCCTTCAAACTTGGCCGCTGTGGGATCCCTTCCGCTCAATATTTGGGAAGAGGACCCGAGCCTCTATAAATAGGACTAGCCACCACAGAGGGAGGGGACGGATCAAACCCTTCTCCAGCTCATCGAGCACAAGAACACCTCACCTCAGGAGGCTGTTCTTCCCCTTGTACTGTTCATCCCCAGCCCAAGAGGCAATCCACCACCACCACACTGGAGTAGGGTATTACACCACAACGGTGGCCCGAACCAGTATAAATCTTGTGTCCTCGTGTTCTTTGGGTTCAGCGAGTTAGTCCACTAGATCGTGGAGTGCGAGAGCTTGGGAGAGGAGAGATCTTCATGCGCACCCCAGTGTTTGAACCTTGAGGGTTTTGCCGGAACCCGTGATCCGACATTTGGCGCACCAGGTACGGGTGCGCCGGAGCATTCCTTCCGACGATCTGTGCTTTGCCGCCACCACGCTCCGCCCCATGGCAAGCGCAGCGCTTCCCGCTCCGATGACCGATGCCAGCGGCGGGGTCAGGGGGCTCCGAGCCTTGGCCCCCGCCTTACGACAGGGCAGTGGCTGCCCAAGTTCAAGCCGGAGATGCCACCGCGCTACGACGGCGCGGCGGATCTGGTGTCTTTCCTGCTGGTGTACGAGGAGGCCGTCCTCAAAGCTGGAGGCAACAACAGGGTCATGGCCAACTGGCTTCCCATGGCCCTTATGGGAGCGCCGCGTGCTTGGCTGCTCACCCTCCCAGGATCTTCCGTGGCGTCCTGGGAGGAGTTGCGCGACCTCTTCACCGCGCGCTTCGTGGAGCCGGCACCCCATGCTGTAGCGGCCCTCCTCGGTGGCTCGCAAGCACCGCCCTCAGACCGCCACCTCAAGCCTTTCCTTCGCCAGGTCGGCGCCGCTTCCATGCGCCAGGGGGCTCCCCCGGGCTGGGCGGCGCCCGAGGCTGACCTCACCTTCGACTCAGGGGACCACCCCGTCACCACCACGGGCTCGGGTGTGCTCCCAATGCTTTGCACGCCCACCATCTGCAACGTGGCCGTCACCAAGACCCTCATCGACGGCGGCGCCGGCCTCAACGTGCTCTCCGTGGAGGCCTTCAGCCTTCTTCACGTACCACTCGAGCGGCTCCGCCTCAGCAAGCCTTTCTCAGGAGTTGGCAGCGGCACCGCCCACTCCCTGGGGCAGATCCGCCTTCCTGTCACCTTCAGCACGCGCGACAACTACCGCACTGAGCTGGTCGACTTCGACATCGCCCGCATCGGCCTCCCGTACAACGCCATCCTCGGGTACCCAGCTCTGGCCCAGTTTATGGCAGCAACCCATCCGTCTTACAACCTCATGAAGATGACTGGGAGCAAGGTCGTCCTCACCGTCGAGGGGGACACCAAGGAGGCTCTGGTGGCGCTCAAGCTTGCCCTCAAGACCGCTGCAGCGGTGCAGCCCGCCGGCACGGGCGCCTCCAGGGCCAAGAGAGCCGCACCAACCAAGAAGAAGTAGTTGTTCACCCAAGACAAGGCTGAAACCAAGCAGGTGCCAGTCGATGAAGACGGGTCCTCAGGAGCCACCTTTACCATAGGTGCAGACCTCGACCCTGATCAAGAGGAAGCGTTGGTGAAGTTCTTGCGCGAACAAGGAGATATTCGCATGGGAACCCAAACAGCTGGTGGGGGTACCAAGAGAGGTGATTGAGCATCACTTAAAGGTTTGCCCCAATGTATGCCCTGTGAAGCAGCGGGCGAGACAATAGTCCACGGAGAAGCAGGCCTTCATCATCCAAGAAACCCGCAAGCTGGAGGTAGCGGGTGCCATTCGCGAGGTTCGGTACCCCGAGTGGCTAGCGAACCCCGTTGTTGTGCCGAAGAAAGGCGGGAAGGAGCGCATGTGTGTCGACTTCACCAACCTCAACAAGTCCTACCCCCAAGATCCATTCCCGCTTCCACGCATTGACCAGATCGTCGACTCCACTGCCGAGTGCGATTTGCTGTGTTTCCTGGATGCGTTCTCAGGCTATCATCAGATCAAGATGGCGGTAGAAGATGTGGAGAAGAGCGCCTTCCTGACCCCGTGTGGGGTGTACTGCTATACTTGCACGCCTTTCGGACTGCGAAATGCGGGAGCGACCTTCCAGCGGCTGATGCACATTGCCTTAGGGCGGCAGCTCGGGAGAAACTCGGAGGCCTACGTCGACGACATTGTGGTGAAGTCTCGGGAGGCGAGAACTTTGATCCAAGACTTGGAGGAGACCTTCGTGAGCCTACGCCAGGTGAACTTGCGACTCAACCCAGAGAAGTGCGTGTTCGGTGTCCCTTCCGGCAAGCTGCTGGGATTTCTCGTGTCCCACAGAGGGATCGAGGCGAACCCAGAAAAGGTCAAGGCAATCGAAGACATGAGTCCACCACAGACCCTCAAGGAGATGCAGAAGCTTGCCAGCCATGTGACTGCGTTGGGGCGCTTTATCTCCAAGCTAGGAGAGCGTGCCCTACCGTTCTTTAAGCTGATGAAGAAGAAGGGCCCATTCGAGTGGACTCCGGAGGCCGACCAAGCGTTTCAAGACCTCAAGAGATACCTGACCAGCCCGCCAGTGATGGTGGCGCCTCGACCTCTCGAGCCCTTAGTGCTCTACCTGTCTACCACACCCCACTCCGCCAGCATAGCGCTGGTGGCCCTCAGAGAAGAGCGCCAGGTCAAGGGCCCGCCAAGTGGAACCACCAGGCCGGACGAGGCGGCGCGGCACCAAGGCGAAGCTCCTGAAGCAGCGGCTGCTTCGGCAGACCACCAAGCCCCTGAAGCCGAAGACCCCGAAGAGATACCTCGACCCCCGGAAGCCGAAGACTCCGTCAGCTCTCCCGCCCTCTTTGAGCACCCGGTGTACTTCGACAGCACAGTGCTGTGGGATGCGAGGGCACGATACCCCATGCCTCAGAAGATCCTACTCGCGCTCCTGGTGGCCTCGCGCAAGCTGCGCCACTAATTCCAGGGTCTCCCCATCAAGGCCGTCTCGGCTTACCCGCTGGAGAGAGTGCTCAGGAGCCCCAATGCTGCCGGGCAAGTCGCTGAATGGAACATCGAGCTGCAAGCGTTTGACTTGGAGTTCAGCATGACCAGGGTCATCAAGGGGGATGCGCTCGCAGACTTTGTGGCAGAATGGACCAACGCCCCAGAGCTCGAAGCAGGCGAGAACCAATCCCTATCTCCAAGGAGCGAAGCGCCGGACGACTGGGTCATGTACTTCAACGACGCGTTCTCACGCCAGGGCGCGGGGGCTGGAGCGGTGCTTATCTCACCCGCCCAGGACAAGCTCTGCTACGCTGTGGAGCTCTGCTTCCAGCAGGGCGAGAAGGACTCCAATAACATAGCAGAGTACGAGGGCCTCATAGCTAGCCTCAGGGCTGCGGTGGCCCTGGGGGTGAGGCGTCTCACCATCAAGGGCGACTCGCAGCTCCTTGTCAACTTGTCCAACAAAGTATATGAGCCGAAGGACGAGCACATGGAGGCGTACCTTGTGGAGGTGCGCAAGATGGAGAAACATGTCACGTCCCTAGCCTTGCTATGCACTTGGACTAGCTTGGTTGCTGCATCATGTCTAAATTTCATTTAAAGTTGAATTGGGGATTGTTAAACCCTAGCACCAAAAGAATTCAACTAGGTTCAAAATAAAAATATTTTCAATGAACCCAAAACGCCTTTCAAAAATGTTCATTATTTATGGAAAAGGGTTAAAACCTTTACCAGAGCTCATGCACATTTTTCCAAGCCATTTATGGTCTTTGAATTAATCCATATTGTATTTGAATTGGGGCATTTAAATACTATTAATATTTTCTAATGCTCCAACAATTCTGAAAATAGTTAAGGGCCTCTGTAATAATTCATTTAATGCCCACAATTATTTTCAGGATTTATTAAAATGATTTGGGCTATAAACTAAATCAAAACAAAATAACGGAAATAGAAAACAGAAACAAATGAGAGAGAGAGAGAGAAGTGCTTACCTGTGCAGCCCACCAGAGCCGGCCCAGCTCCTGTGCTGGTCCAGCACTGTGCGGCCCAGCCCACCGCAGCCGCCACCGTCTTCAACCTCCTGCCAGTAGGCAGGAGGGCGTGTGCTTGCCGCACGCGCGCGCCACCTCCACCCTGCCTGGCTGCCCCCTCGTTGCCCTGGGCGCCTCCCGCGACGCCACGCACACCCCGGACCCTCTCACTCTCTCTGGACCCCTCCTCCTCCTCTGCTCTCCCTTCCTCTCGTCACCGAACGCACCTGAGAGCGCCGCTCGCCGTAGCCATGACCACCGGCCACCCCTTGTCCCGTGATCGTGCCCAGCAGCTCCGCAATCGGGCACCACATCCCCAAGCCGAAGGAAACGAGCCGGAGGACTGTGCTTCGTCGCCAACGTCCTCGTCTTCACCGCCGGCGCCCGGAGATCGTCTCCGTCGATTCGTCGGTTTCCGTCCGTCCCCGAGGCCACTGACTTTCTGCGCCGCCTCCCTGTGAGCTCCTCATCTCTCCTCTTTGCTCGCCCCCTCCGTTCCCGTCCTCTAGCCATCGTTCCACAAGTGCCCGAAGCCCGGCTCCGCCGGCCATGACGCCGCCGTGGCCACTATCACATAGAGCCGCAACCGAGCACATAGCCGTGCTCAGCGCAACGCCAGAAGCCCAAAACCCCCTCCAGCTGCCCCTGCCGTGCTTCGCAACACCGAAACCGCCGAGACCCGAACTCCGGCCGCCGCCTTGCTCGCCGCCGGCGCTGCTCCCGGCCACCCCGCTGCCTCCCGTCCGGTCCTTTGGATGCGGACGAGCAAGAGCTACTCCCCGGTGCCCTTAGCTCACCAAACCACCACCCGTAGCTCAAACCCGAGCCGAGCCGCCGTCGTTTTGGTCGCCGCCGGCAAGGCTCCGGCGACCGATGATGTGGCACCGTCATTAGGCGCTAACCCCGCTCCTTAAACTGCCCACAACCACTGACAGTGGGCCCCAGGCCTGGTCAAACCTCAGTCAGCGCTGGGTTTGACCGGGATTAGCCCTGTGTCGCTGACGTGTGGCCCCCACACGTCAGGTTTGGCCTGGGTCAACCCAGTTGACCGCTGACACAGGCATGACGCAATTAATCCTTTTCTGGATTTAAAATAATTCAGAAATTCCAGAAAATGCCCTAACTTCTAAAATTAATAGAAATTCAACCGTAGCTCCAAATGAAATGATTTATATATGAAAAATTATCAGAAAAATCCAAAGAATCTGTTTATGGCATCCTCATGCATGTGTAAACAACTTACAGCCACTGTATATGACAATTTGAATAAATGGCATTTGAAATGTCTTATATGGAGTTTGAATTTGAACCTAAGGTTCAAACCAACTCCATTTAATATGTTGCTAGCTGCATTAGCTCAAAACACATTCATATTGCCATGTCATGATCATGCATCATATTGTGCATTGCATTGATTGTGTTTCCTCTCTGTTGCCGGTATTGTCCCCTCTCGATAGCCGTGTTTCCGACGATGAGTTCGATGACACTAATGAAGACTCAATGCTATCTTCAGAAGTGCCTGGCAAGCAAAACCCCCTTGTTCATTCCGATACAATCCCACTCTCTCGCTCCTGCTCTCTTTTATTGCATTAGGACAACAACGATTCATCTGTTACATGCTGCGGTAGTTGAACCCCTTTCCTCTGCATGACCTGTCATTGCCACAGTAAATAGATGAAACCCACTAGCATGAGTAGGAGTTGTCTGAGCCCTGACGTGCCTACTCATTAGTGCTTGTTTGTCATGCCTGCTACTGCTTAGAGTTGTGTCAGGTCTGATTCATTGGGAATGAATTGGAAAGTGGTGAACATGTCCTACTGTGTGAGAGCTAAGGGTGTGAACACGATTTGGTAAAGGTAGCGGTGAGAGGCCATGTAGGAGTACATGGTGGGTTGTCTCATTGAAACCGTCCTCAGGAACTGAGTTCTGTGTTTGTGATCCATGAACAGTTACTACCACACATTGGGTTCCGGTAACTCGAGCCCTCTCGGCTTATTAACCGCCTCGATCTCTGTCCAGGAGTTGCAACTAGTCTCTGGTGTTTGTAGGTAGTGTTAGTAGTCTACCAAGTGGCACCCGGTACAGGTGGGCTTGGGACAGACTAGGCACACGTGGCCTGGTGTACCGAGTGGCACCCGGATGGTGGGCTCGGGAACATTGCACACATCGTTTGGGGCCGTGAGCGACACCCCGGCCGGATCTCCTTGCGGATGGAACCCGAATAGGCGATAAACCTGGACTAGAGACTTGTGTGGTTAGTCAGGTCGTGGCCGACTCCTCGCCAGGCTTCCGCTTGAAGGTTGCCGAGGTACACAACGTGTACATGGTGGTAAGTGGCGAGAGCATGTGTGACGAAGTACACCCCTGCAGGGTTAATATGATCTATTCGAATAGCCGTGTCCGCGGTAAAGGACTTCTGGGTCGCCTGTATAGTTCATAGACAAGTGAAAGTGGATACTCTAAAAAGCGCAAGATAAGCGTGAGTGCTATGGATGGCGTCCTCGTAGGGAGACGGGAGCGGATCCATAGTGGTGTATTGATATGGTGAATATGTGGACTCGTGTGCGCCACCTCAAAAGAGTTACTTGCAGTCGTAGTTCAGGATAGCCACCGAGTCAAAGCTGGCTTGCTGCAGTTAAACTCCACCACCCCCTTTGTTGATACCGATGCATATGTAGATAGTTCTGATGTAAGTCTTGCTGGGTACATTTGTACTCATGTTTGCTTATTTTATGTTTTGCAGAGAGACGTCAGTCTCGCTAGTAGTTCCGTGTGGACTTCGACGTTTAGCTTGATACCTCAGCTACGATCTTGTGCCCTCGGCAGGATCTGGTAGATAGTCAGGCTTCTCAGCCTTTTTCATTTGTAGGTGTCTGTACTCAGACATGCTAAGCTTCCGCATGTGCTTTGACTTGTATGCTCTGAATGTGGGGTCATGAGACCCATGTTTGTAATATCTGGCTCTTCAGAGCCTAATGAATAAATACTCTGAGTCGTAGAGTCTTGTTGTGATGCCATGTTGTATTTGCACATATCGAGCATATTGTGTGTATGATTGAAATGCTTGGTATGTGTGGGATCCGACAATCTAGTTGTCTATCCTTAGCAGCCTATCTTATGGGGAAATGTAGTCTAGTGCCTCCTTGAGCCATAGTAGTCCGCTACAGCCTGGTTCACCGGAGTCCTGCTAGCCCAGCACTACTGCTCTGGACACTTGACTGGCCGGCATGTGTTTCATATCGTTCCTGTGTCTGTCCCTTCGGGGAAATGTCACGCGGTGACATCCGGAGTCCTGCCTAGCCTGCTACAGCCCGGGTTCCCGGAGTCCTGTTAGCCCAGTGCTACAGCCCGGATTCGCACGCTGCTGACCGACACGTTCGATGTTGATTCATGTATGCCTGTCCCCATACGTTAGCGCCGCTTTGGGTTCACGACTAGCCATGTCGGCCCGGGTTCTCTGTCATATGGATGCTAGCGACATTGTCATATACGTGAGCCAAAAGGCGCAAACGGTCCCGGGCCATGGTAAGGCGACACCCGTGGGAGTACCGTGCGTGAGGCCTCAAAGTGATATGAGGTGTTACAGGCTAGATCGGTGTGACTTGGAATCGGGGTCCTGACAGCTTTGGTATCAGAGCCTGACTACCTGTAGGTTTACGAAGCCAAACTGGTCGAAGTTGAGTCTAGAAATGCTTTAGTTATATAAGGGAATTGATTGTGGAAGGGAACGTAAGGCTCTTTTTTCTCCTTATACCTTATGGCCTTCTGATCTGAGTCAGCCTCTTCTTTTCTACGAGGATTAAGAACTAGGCTCCTCATCTTTCTATCAGGATCACGTGTTACTAATCCGTAGACTCGTAGGATTGTTGGTTCCAGGCCTCCGTTCAGTTCCTACTACTTCCGTATGTTGACCATTTATCCCGGAAGTTTATATTGTGATGTTGAGTGGTTATGCCACCATTTTGCAGGATGTGTCAATTCTTTTTGAGCATTTACGGCCGTTATGTTGTCCGAGTCATCCCAGGTTTCTAAACAATCTGATGCATTTGCAAAATCCTTTCCCTCTGTTTTGCGTCCCTTTGGGCCAGATTAAGCACACTACCGGCGCGTTGAGGCACTCTGTTGTCTTGACATATATGTTGGAGTTATTATTATGACCCTAGGTGTCTTAGGGGGTCACCTAGTAATCTAGCCATGTTTTGTGTTCCCGGTGTGATGATTCTGGCCACCATTCTCGAAAGCATCTCGTGATGCTATTTAGTAGTAGGTATTCTACCCTTGGGTTCTTGGCCCAAGATTCACTCCACTTACCTCCTGTTGATAGTGTTTGCTCGTACCTTTAGGATATTAGTAACCTTTGCGATAGTCCTCGAGGTCCGTGGTATTTCCTTCTTCCAAATACCATGAACTGCTTATGGCAGAAGTTCTTGAACCAAAAGATCACAATAAGAGTGCTCCTGATGAGTCCTCCATTCTGAATTGTGAACCTGCCAGTCCTACCTTTCTGCATGGGTTATCCGGAAGAAATACGTTGAACTTGTTCGACATACTAATCCATGCATCTACAACTCAGAAAAACATATGTCCCCTTGACTTGTCCCCCTTCATTGGTGTTCCGACCATCGTCTGTCAATTGATAGTCAGGAGTAATTATGCATCCGTATTATCGATGCTTATTATTCTTGTGGTCCATCAGGCCATCCTATTCCAGAATGACTAGGAGAAACTAACTCCAGAACCTCATCCATATCTAGGATCGGGTCAAAGCAATTGTATTTCGCAGATCAAAATGCCAATCCAGCTTTTGATTCTGTTCTACCCTGAAGTATTGCCCTCTTGATGTCAGGAATGTCATGAGAATTGCACCAACTCTTATGAATTCTTGATATAGTGATACTTCTCGCCATCATTATTCATTCCTCGGTCCCGTGTTGTCACAACCGGAATACCGACAAGTGAACCGTGATGTGTGAAATCAATACTCTGAGCAACTCGTTGCTTGGTAGTTAATGGACAACACTCTCATTCTTAGCGTGCTGGTTATTGAATCATCATCCTAAGAATGATTGTGCTACCTAGTCCTTATTTTTGGTGCACTCTTCAATCAATGAGTTAGGATTTTGTCAATCCTTGCTTATTTGATCATATCGTCTTGCCTGAAAAGCAAGATTGTTCTCGAGCTTAGTGACATATCGGTGGTACGTGATTTTCCGAATATCTTCTCGGAAGTATCACCAGGTTGTCACTTGACCGCTATGTTGAGCTCGTGATCAAATGGTTTTCCAATAAATCACTCTTTCTCCAAGAATCTGTGTTGGATACCCCTGAGCTAGTTGGTCAAGCTAAACAACAACTTGGAGAGTTGGAAGATAAAAGCTTGTCTAACTTAGTTCATTTTCCAAAGGATATCTCTTGTGTGTGTGTTTGTTGTAGAAAGATGATATCTTCATTGATTGATCCTCGAGATCAATTGTTGGATCTATTATCTTGTCCAAACTTTGATTTGAGTGTGGGCTATCCTTAAATCAAATCAGAGCCAATGATATTCGTAATGTTGTCTTACTCGTGGTGGTGTCCTCGAGCATACACCATTATATTTTTTTGGGTCTGACCAATGCTATCACTTGTTCACATAATTATGGAATTCCATCTCCATGGAAACCTGGATGAATTGTTGTTGAGCCCATCAGCAACACTGCTACCTTCTCCATGACTCGTGTTGAACATCCAGCTAGTGTTGGAAACTTGTGTAAGAATTTTCTTCATGCCCCGTTCATGAAGTATATGTTTGGATGAAAGTAGTGACTTCCTCGAATTCATGTGCATTTGGTGCAAGTTGTCGCCGTGAGTTCGAGAAAGATTGTTTTTGCTTCCTTCGGAACCATCCCAAGTCAGTCATGCATGTGCGAAGTATGCTATGGTTTGATAGGCTCGCTACCTCCATTCTATATGTGTCCCTAGGACACCAAGCCACTGATTGATTTGTTCAAGGAGAAGAAGTTCCTTCTTAGGATCCGGACTTATGTAAGGACTTCGACATCCTTGTTGATGGTTCCCAACCAGAGCTCGGCAGTGTTTTCTTGTAAGACTACTATGTGGTCATGCTTGTCTGGGACAGCGTGTTCACATGTTGTAGCAGAACCAGCTCATGTTTTGGAGCTTGCTATCGTAGTTCATCCCCTGAGAATCTCGCAACGTCATCTCGTCAGTTGGTGTTGCAAACCTTCATTTTTCTTCCTAGACTCGATGAGTCTGGAATATCCTACCACCAACCAGATCTGAATCTCGGGCAGATGTGATGGTTGGAACATTTCCCAAGAGCTATAATATTGGTCTCTCGGTAACCGGTAGAGTGGATGTCGTGGCCAACACACCCAACCGGAAGACCTATTATTATAGTATCTTGATTGATAAAGTTGGCCACCTCCCCATAAGGATTTCGTAGGATTTGCTCCCTAGTTGTTCCTTATGGATTTTTATATTTTCCAAAGTCCGACCTTTTACTTGATGTTCTAGATATCAAACCATATCTATGAATGGGATATGCTAGTGCATCAAGGAGAACATTAGAAGCGGAGTGCTAAATGTCTCTCGGTCGATCATCCAGATTTGCTTCTTTGGCATTGCTAAGGAAAAATCTGAGAAAGTGATGTCCTCCTTTGCACCTGCATCGTCCATCACCGTTCATCATGGTAGTATGATGTGTTGCCAGGATCCTTGACACGGATGTCGGTAGAACCTTGATGAATATGGAATTGCTCAAGTTCTTGAGTGCACGCGCAAGCAAAATCATCCCTTGCGTTGTCTTCAACAAGGTAGTCCACGTCGTCCATTCTAGCCCGAGTGTGTCGTTCCTCCGAACTCCTTCAAACGGTCGTTTGCGAATTGCCTTAGGCTGGTATGAAGAGTTTCAATGATCTCTGAATCAAAAGTAATTCTTTTTGCCACTTAAGGGAATATTGCTACGAGCCACCTTCCCTAAGGTGCCCCGTTATGGAATCATGGCAATTATCTCCTTGCTACTTTGAAACCATGCACCATCCTACCTAAGCGTGGGATTGTTGCCCACCAAATCAAATCTCGTCGTTTGTTCTTCCATCCCTCTCGATGTGTTTTGAGTCTCAACTCGAGATGTTTCAACATCTCATTCCGCGAGTTGATCTTGTATAGCTCGATCTTCGAGAAGATCAATCCTGTAGAGTTTCCCTCTCTTCCGTCTTCATAGTTGGATAAAGCTCTCGAAAGAAAAGATGTCAAGATCAAGATGATGCAATGAATCAACATCTTCGTGAAGAACAATTGGATCGTGAAGATTATGTTACTTCGCGTTCCCCTTTCGTCTTACCCTACGCTTGAATCTCGGGACGAGATTTTTGTTTAGTGGGGGTGAGTTGTCACGTCCCTAGCCTTGCTATGCACTTGGACTAGCTTGGTTGCTGCATCATGTCTAAATTTCATTTAAAGTTGAATTGGGGATTGTTAAACCCTAGCACCAAAAGAATTCAACTAGGTTCAAAATAAAAATATTTTCAATGAACCCAAAATGCCTTTCAAAAATGTTCATTATTTATGGAAAAGGGTTAAAACCTTTACCAGAGGTCATGCACATTTTTCCAAGCCATTTATGGTCTTTGAATTAATCCATATTGTATTTGAATTGGGGCATTTAAATACTATTAATATTTTCTAATGCTCCAACAATTCTGAAAATAGTTAAGGGCCTCTGTAATAATTCATTTAATGCCCACAATTATTTTCAGGATTTATTAAAATGATTTGGGCTATAAACTAAATCAAAACAAAATAACAGAAATAGAAAACAGAAACAAATGAGAGAGAGAGAGGGAAGTGCTTACCTGTGCAGCCCACCAGAGCCGGCCCAGCTCCTGTGCTGGTCCAGCACTGTGCGGCCCAGCCCACCACAGCCGCCACCGTCTTCAACCTCCTGCCAGTAGGCAGGAGGGCGTGTGCTTGCCGCACGCGCGCGCCACCTCCACCCTGCCTGGCTGCCCCCTCGTTGCCCTGGGCACCTCCCGCGACGCCACGCACACCCCGGACCCTCTCACTCTCTCTGGACCCCTCCTCCTCCTCTGCTCTCCCTTCCTCTCGTCACCGAACGCACCTGAGAGCGCCGCTCGCCGTAGCCATGACCACCGGCCACCCCTTGTCCCGTGATCGTGCCCAGCAGCTCCGCAATCGGGCACCACATCCCCAAGCCGAAGGAAACGAGCCGGAGGACTGTGCTTCGTCGCCAACGTCCTCGTCTTCACCGCCGGCGCCCGGAGATCGTCTCCGTCGATTCGTCGGTTTCCGTCCGTCCCCGAGGCCACTGACTTTCTGCGCCGCCTCCCTGTGAGCTCCTCATCTCTCCTCTTTGCTCGCCCCCTCCGTTCCCGTCCTCTAGCCATCGTTCCACAAGTGCCCGAAGCCCGGCTCCGCCGGCCATGACGCCGCCGTGGCCACTATCACATAGAGCCGCAACCGAGCACATAGCCGTGCTCAGCGCAACGCCAGAAGCCCAAAACCCCCTTCAGCTGCCCCTGCCGTGCTTCGCAACACCGAAACCGCCGAGACCCGAACTCCGGCCGCCGCCTTGCTCGCCGCCGGCGCTGCTCCCGGCCACCCCGCTGCCTCCCGTCCGGTCCTTTGGATGCGGACGAGCAAGAGCTACTCCCCGGTGCCCTTAGCTCACCAAACCACCACCCGTAGCTCAAACCCGAGCCGAGCCGCCGTCGTTTTGGTCGCCGCCGGCAAGGCTCCGACGACCGATGATGTGGCACCGTCATTAGGCGCTAACCCCGCTCCTTAAACTGCCCACAACCACTGACAGTGGGCCCCAGGCCTGGTCAAACCTCAGTCAGCGCTGGGTTTGACCGGGATTAGCCCTGTGTCGCTGACGTGTGGCCCCCACACGTCAGGTTTGACCTGGGTCAACCCAGTTGACCGCTGACACAGGCATGACGCAATTAATCCTTTTCTGGATTTAAAATAATTCAGAAATTCCAGAAAATGCCCTAACTTCTAAAATTCATAGAAATTCAACCGTAGCTCCAAATGAAATGATTTATATATGAAAAATTATCAGAAAAATCCAAAGAATCTGTTTATGGCATCCTCATGCATGTGTAAACAACTTACAGCCACTGTATATGACAATTTGAATAAATGGCATTTGAAATGTCTTATATGGAGTTTGAATTTGAACCTAAGGTTCAAACCAACTCCATTTAATATGTTGCTAGCTGCATTAGCTCAAAACACATTCATATTGCCATGTCATGATCATGCATCATATTGTGCATTGCATTGATTGTGTTTCCTCTCTGTTGCCGGTATTGTCCCCTCTCGATAGCCGTGTTTCCGACGATGAGTTCGATGACACTAATGAAGACTCAATGCTATCTTCAGAAGTGCCAGGCAAGCAAACCCCCCTTGTTCATTCCGATACAATCCCACTCTCTCGCTCCTACTCTCTTTTATTGCATTAGGACAACAACGATTCATCTGTTACATGCTGCGGTAGTTGAACCCCTTTCCTCTGCATGACCTGTCATTGCCACAGTAAATAGATGAAACCCACTAGCATGAGTAGGAGTTGTCTGAGCCCTGATGTGCCTACTCATTCATGCTTGTTTGTCATGCCTGCTACTGCTTAGAGTTGTGTCAGGTTTGATTCATTGGGAATGAATTGGAAAGTGGTGAACATGTCCTACTGTGTGAGAGCTAAGGGTGTGAACACGATTTGGTAAAGGTAGCGGTGAGAGGCCATGTAGGAGTACATGGTGGGTTGTCTCATTGAAACCGTCCTCAGGAACTGAGTTCTGTGTTTGTGATCCATGAACAGTTACTACCACACATTGGGTTCCGGTAACTCGACCCCTCTCGGCTTATTAACCGCCTCGATCTCTGTCCAGGAGTTGCAACTAGTCTCTGGTGTTTGTGGGTAGTGTTAGTAGTCTACCAAGTGGCACCCGGTACAGGTGGGCTTGGCACAGACTAGGCACACGTGGCCTGGTGTACCGAGTGGCACCCGGATGGTGGGCTCGGGAACCCTGCACACATCGTTTGGGGCCGTGAGCGACACCCCGGCCGGATCTCCTTGCGGATGGAACCCGAATAGGCGATAAACCTGGACTAGAGACTTGTGTGGTTAGTCAGGTCGTGGCCGACTCCTCGCCAGGCTTCCGCTTGAAGGTTGCCGAGGTACACAACGTGTACATGGTGGTATGTGGCGAGAGCGTGTGTGACGAAGTACACCCCTGCAGGGTTAATATGATCTATTCGAATAGCCGTGTCCGCGGTAAAGGACTTCTGGGTCGCCTGTACAGTTCATAGACAAGTGAAAGTGGATACTCTAAAATGCGCAAGATAAGCGTGAGTGCTATGGATGGCGTCCTCGTAGGAGACGGGAGCGGATCCATAGTGGTGTATTGATATGGTGAATATGTGGACTCGTGTGCGCCACCTCAAAAGAGTTACTTGCAGTCGTAGTTCAGGATAGCCACCGAGTCAAAGCTGGCTTGCTGCAGTTAAACTCCACCACCCCCTTTGTTGATACCGATGCATATGTAGATAGTTCTGATGTAAGTCTTGCTGGGTACATTTGTACTCATGTTTGCTTATTTTATGTTTTGCAGAGAGACGTCAGTCTCGCTAGTAGTTCCGTGTGGACTTCGACGTTTAGCTTGATACCTCAGCTACGATCTTGTGCCCTCGGCAGGATCTGGTAGATAGTCAGGCTTCTCAGCCTTTTTCATTTGTAGGTGTCTATACTCAGACATGCTAAGCTTCCGCATGTGCTTTGACTTGTATGCTCTGAATGTGGGGTCATGAGACCCATGTTTGTAATATCTGGCTCTTCAGAGCCTAATGAATAAATACTCTGAGTCGTAGAGTCTTGTTGTGATGCCATGTTGTATTTGCACATATCGAGCATATTGTGTGTATGATTGAAATGCTTGGTATGTGTGGGATCCGACAATCTAGTTGTCTATCCTTAGCAGCCTCTCTTATGGGGAAATGTAGTCTAGTGCCTCCTTGAGCCATAGTAGTCCGCTACAGCCCGGTTCACCGGAGTCCTGCTAGCCCAGCACTACTGCTCTGGACACTTGACTGGCCGGCATGTGTTTCATATCGTTCCTGTGTCTGTCCCTTCGGGGAAATGTCACGCGGTGACATCCGGAGTCCTGCCTAGCCTGCTACAGCCCGGGTTCCCGGAGTCCTGTTAGCCCAGTGCTACAGCCCGGATTCGCACGCTGCTGACCGACACGTTCGATGTTGATTCATGTATGCCTGTCCCCATACGTTAGCGCCGCTTCGGGTTCACGACTAGCCATGTCGGCCCGGGTTCTCTGTCATATGGATGCTAGCGACATTGTCATATACGTGAGCCAAAAGGCGCAAACGGTCCCGGGCCATGGTAAGGCGACACCCGTGGGAGTACCGTGCGTGAGGCCGCAAAGTGATATGAGGTGTTACAGGCTAGATCGGTGTGACTTGGAATCGGGGTCCTGACAAAACAGTTCTCGGGTCTGGAATTGCAGCATGTGCCCCGTGGCACCAACAAGGAAGCCGACAACATCGCCAGAAGGGCATCCAAGCGGCTACCCCAAGAGCCTGGCATCTTTGAGGAGCGGCTCTTCAAACCATCAGCAACACCGCTGCTCTCAAGAACAGCACTGCCTCAGGAGGAGCTCCCTCAACCACCTGCCTCAGGAGCTCCGGCCTGCGGCCCGATCTCGGGAGCGCGCTTGCTCTTAGCGCTCGAACCTCAGGAGGGGTGTTGGATCAAGGAATTCAAGGAATACCTGACGAAAGGGACGCTGCCGGAAGAGGAGGAGGACATGGAGCGTGTGGCCCGACAAGCCACAGCGTACTGCATCCGGGACGGTGAGTTATACAGGAAGCGGCCAAATGACGTTTCCCTGCGTTGCATCTCTAGGGAGCAAGGAAGAGAGCTGTTGGCCGACATACACGGCAGGGACTGCAGGCACCACTCGTCGTCACGGACCCTCGCCGGCAAGGTCTTTTGCAGTGGATTCTACTGGCCCACGGTGCTCAACGACGCGACTGAGTTGGTGAGGTCCTGCGAGGCCTGCCAGTTCCACGCCAAGCAGATTCATCAGCTAGCTCAGGGCCTCCAGACCATCCCACTCTCATGGCCATTCGTGGTCTGGGGGCTGGATATCTTGGGCCCATTCCCTCGAGCGCCTGGGGGCTATCGCTACCTCTACGTCGCCATCGACAAGTTCACCAAGTAGGCGGAGGTAGAAGCCGTCCGCACCGTCCCACCTGGCTCCGCGGTCAAGTTCATCAAGGGTCTCGTGAGCCGTTTCGGGGTCCCAACCGCATCATCACCGATAACGGCTCGTAGTTCACTAGTAATCTCTTCAAGATATATTGTGCTAACCTTGGAACGCAGATCTGCTACGCTTCGGTGGCGCACCCCAGGAGCAATGGTCAGGCCGAACGCGCCAACACGGAGGTCCTGAGGGGCCTCAAGACCAGGAACTTCAAGAAGAAGCTTGAGGCATGCGGCAGGGGCTGGCACGACAAGCTCCAGTCCGTGTTGTGGTCCATCCGCACCACCGCTACCAAGCCGACGGGTGAGACCTCATTCTTCCTCATTTACGGAGCAGAAGAGGTTCTCCCTCACGAGGTCAAACATCACTCCACACGGGTCCTGGCGTTTGATGAGGCGCAGCAGGACGCCATGCGGGGGATGGACCTCGTGCTGGGGGAGGAACGCCGCCGTGAAGCCACGCTACAAGCGGGAAGATATCAGTAGGCGCTGCGGCGGTACCATTGCCGCAGCATCCGCTCCAGGACGCTCGAGGTGGGTGACCTCGTCCTAAGGCAGGTGCTCTCCAGGGAAGGGCTGCATAAGCTCTCACCCATGTAGGAGGGCCCATTTAGGGTTGCCCACATCTCCAGGCCTGGCGCCACGCGCCTGGAGACGTAGGACAGGGTACCCATCCAGAACGCCTGGAACATCCAGCACCTCCGGAAGTTCTACCCATGAAGAAAGGCCCATCGCCTGTGAAGAAGGCCCGGTGCCTGTGAAGGTCTCCGCTCGTGACACTCTCACGTAATAATGAGTGGGGCTGTACACGCCCCGGAGTCTCAGGAGTGCCGCCCTCGGGCCCCTGGGGCTCCCTCCCACGGCCTAGTGGCAGTACTTAGCTCCGCGCTGGTGAGAAGACAAGAAGACTAGACTAGGCGCCAGACGCGGCTTTTCATTTGCTTTCCGTAGTTGGCTCACCCCTCTTTAATCGAAATTTGCTTTATGGTGTTCTCTTGTTGGTCTCGTCCTGTCGCTTTCTGCCTCTGTTCTGCCTTCGTTTCTCTGTTTGGCCTGTACTCTCTCGCGCGTCCCTCGCGAGGGGGCTGGACAGGTGCCCTCGTGAGCGTCTTGTTTTTTCGCGAGGTACCCTCGTTCGAGCCGCAAGCTGGCACTCCTCCCCTAATCCGTGCCCCACGGGTACCGCGATGCGAGGCATTGAGTCATGGCTGGCAGCGCCTACGATCAGGGCTCGGAATTCCCTAACTAACAAATTTTTGCAGTTCCCAAAAAGCCTGGCCAGGTGCTGAGGAATGCACGCCTCGTAAGGCGGAAACTACTTCAAACACAGCAAGCTAAGTTATTCCTGCGCGCCTATATAAGATATTTATGCTGCGACACGACACAGGAACGATAAACATAGCATAACAACTCGGAAACCACAGTTTTGTTGCGCGCCCCTGCGGGGCCCCATACTCGTCTCTCTTGATGCAGGAAGAAAAGGAAGAACAAAGCAAAAGCGGCACGTGCCTCTGCAGCGGTTCGTGAGGTCGGAACCGTGGCGCTCTCTTGAGCTCAGTCTGACCCTTCCTCACGCTTCACTGAGGCGCGACGGCGAGATGACCCGCTGCCACCTTCGAAGCGGGCGCGACGGCGTGGTGGCTGTTTGTACCCGCTGCCACTGGAGCTGTCGCCGGAGGGAGAGTCGCCGTAGCTGGGCGCGAGGTCATCCTCGCCCTCATCTCGACTTTCGCCAAGGCCGAGCACCTCATCACCGTCGTTGACCTCGGGGCAGCACCTGGCGCGGCGACCATCTTCCCCAAACACCCTCACATAGAGGGTCGCGTCGACGTCGTACTTGAAATGGAGGGTGCACCGCCTGCCCAGGCCGCGCGCGCGGGCAAACGTCTGCCAGCCGCGGGCCAGGGCTATGTTGCCCGCGACGGAGACCTCAACCACAACCCAGCAAGCCCTGCTGCAGTAGCCATCCACCTGCAGCCAGAGCCTGCCTGGACCCACGGCCGGCAGCTCGTCGGTGAAGAAGCACGGGAGCTGAAGCCAGTTGCCGGCCGGGTTCTTCGACTAGATGACGAACTCCGGCAGCACCTCCGCCGAGTGAAAGCGCGGCCGGGGAGGCCGCGCGACCACGACACGTCTCTCTTCACCGACAGGGCTGCCACGACCGGGGCAACCCCCACCACGTGAAGTGGCACCGCCGCGGCGGGAGTCGCGGCATGCTTGCGGGGACGGCCGCGTCCACGCTTGGGCACCGGAGAGCCGGGCCCCTCCTGACGGGCCTTCCCCTTCTCCGTGGCGGAGAACCTCTTCGACGGCGCCATTGTTGTCGCTACTAGCAATGGAGCGAGGAAGAAGAAGCGAGCGGAGCGAGAAGGGATGAGCGACGGGGGCTCCGCCCCCTCCTCATTTATAGCAAGAGAAGGCCAACCAGCGACCCCCATGATCGCAGGTAATGATAACCCTTTTTGCATGCAGCAGGGACTCGTCAAATCGGGCAGTTGCCGAGCCAGCGTGGGGAAGCGGAGACGCCCACGTCCAATCAACCGCCACGTGTCGACCAAGGCCGCAGGCTGCTGGGGCCCGCGGCGCTCCGTGCTTGCCCTTTGGCTTCGCCTCGAAGCCAAGCCCGAGCACGCCTTGGGCCCGGAGCTACTGTCGGCGTTCTGGGAATGGGGGTCCCTAGACTTGCCTGCCTACGGCCCACGGCCCACGGCGTGGCTCTACCAGTGGGCCCGCACGGCCCGTCTTTACCAACAAACACTCAAGACCCTCGCGAGGGGCCAAGCCTTGCGAGGCGGACGACACAAGACCTCCTCAAGAGCGGCCTCACCAGGCTGGCTTGCGAGGGGCGGAGAGATCAAGGCAAGGCAAACCTCGCAAGGTTCCAATGACGCAAGCCATGACGACCACACCAGGCAGGCGTCAGGCGGGCGCCTGCGCGCGCAGTGTCCTTGTTTCCTCTTTGGTGCTAAAGAGGCAAGCACAGGCATGGAGTCCCGAGGCATCAGGCAAAGGTTTCCATATCGGTGCAACGAGACCAAGACCAGCAGGACGGTAGGACGGAGGTCACCGTGGAGCCCAAGACGGCGTCACCACCAGAGCCTTTGGCAGGCGAAGACCGCTTTTGTCAGGATAAGCTGTACTAGTTGTTCCCCTTCAAACTTGGCCGCCGTGGGATCCCTTCCCGCTCAATATTTGGGAAGAGGACCCGGGCCTCTATAAATAGGACTAGCCACCACAGAGGGAGGGGACGGATCAAACCCTTCTCCAGCTCGTCGAGCACAAGAACACCTCACCTCAGGAGGTTGTTTTTTCCCCTTGTACTATTCATCCCCAGCCCAAGAGGCAATCCACCACCACCACCACGCTGGAGTAGGGTATTACACCACAACGGTGGCCCGAACCAGTATAAATCTTGTGTCCTCGTGTTCTTTGGGTTCGGCGAGTTAGTCCGCTAGATCGTGGAGTGCGAGAGCTTGGGAGAGGAGAGATCTTCGTGCGCACCCCAGTGTTCGAACCTTGAGGGTTTTTCCAGAACTTGTGATCCGACTTATTTCATTCTAGCATTCAGAGATTTTTCTTTCAGCTTAGCTAATAATTTCTTAAGATCATTCCTATCATTGCAAGCAAGAAAGTCTCTAGCAGTTTCTTCATCAATAACATAACCCTCAGGCACAACAGGCAATTCATATCTAGGGGGAGAATCTTCATCATCGCTTTCATCAATATTATCAGTTTCAATAATTTCATTCTCTCTAGCCCTAGCAAGTTGTGCATCAAGAAATTCACCTAGTGGCACAGTAGTATCAACCATAGAGGTAGTTTCATCATAAGCATCATGCATAGCAGAAGTGGCATCATCAATAACATGCGACATATCAGAATTAATAGCAGAAGCAGGTTTAGGTGTCGCAAGCTTACTCAAAACAGAAGGTGAATCAAGTGCAGAGCTAGATGGCAGTTCCTTACCTCCCCTCGTAGTTGAGGGATAAATTTTGGTTTTCTCGTCTTTCAAGTTCCTCATAGTGACCAGCAGATATAAATCCCAAGTGACTCAAAGAATAGAGCTATGCTCCCCGGAAACGGCGCCAGAAAATAGTCTTGATAACCCACAAGTATAGGGGATCGCAACAGTTTTCGGCGGTAGAGTATTCAACCCAAATTTATTGATTTGACACAAGGGGAGCCAAAGAGTATTCTGAAGTATTAGCAGTTGAGTTGTCAATTCAACCACACCTGGATAACTTAATATCTGCAGCAAAGTATTTAGTAGCAAAGTAGTATGGAAGTAACGGTAACAGTGCCAAGAGTAAAGTAACTAAGCAAAGAGTAATATGTGAAAAGCTCGTAGGCATTGGATCGGTGATCGATAATTATGTCAGATGCGTTTATTCATTCAACAGTTATAACATAGGGTGACACAGAACTAGCTCCAATTCATCAATGTAATGTAGGCATGTATTCAGAATATAGTCATACGTGCTTATGGAAAAGAACTTGCATGCCATCTTTTGTCCTACCCTCCCGTGGCAGCGGGGTCCTATTGGAAACTAAGGGATATTAAGGCCTCCTTTTAATAGAGTACCGGACCAAAGCATTAACACTTAGTGAATACATGAACTCCTCAAACTACGGTCATCACCGGGGAGTGGTCCCGATTATTGTCACTTCGGGGTTGCCGGATCATAACACATAGTAGGTGACTATTGACTTGCAAGATAGGACCAAGAACTCACATATATTCATGAAAACATAATAGGTTCAGATCCGAAATAATGGCACTCGGGCCCTAGTGACAAGCATTAAGCATAGCAACATCAATATCAGAACATAGTGGATACTAAGGATCAAACCCTAACAAAACTAACTCGATTACATGATAAATATCATCCAACCCATCACCGTCTAGCAAGCCTACGATGGAATTACTCATGCACGGCGGTGAGCATCATGAAATTGGTGATGGAGGAAGGTTGATGATGACGACGCCGACGGATTCCCCTCTCCGGAGCCCCGAACGGACTCCAGATCAGCCCTCCTGAGAGTTTAGGGCTTGGCGGCGGCTTCGTATCGTAAAACGCGATGAATCCTTCTCTCTGATTTTTTTCTCCCCGAACGTGAATATATGGAGTTGGAGTTGAGGTCGGTGGAGCACCAGAGGGCCCACAAGGCAGGGGCGCGCGCCCAGGGGGGTTGGCACGCCCCCACCCTCGTGGACAGGGTGTGGGCCTCTTGGCCTTGATTCTTTCGCCAGTATTTTTTATTAATTCCAAAAATATTCTCCGTGAAGTTTCAGGTCATTCTGAGAACTTTTATTTCTGCACAAAAATAACACCATGGCAATTCTGCTGAAAATAGCGTCAGTCCAGGTTAGTTCCATTCAAATCATGCAAGTTAGAGTCCAAAACAAGGGCAAAAGTATTTGGAAAAGTAGATACGATGGTGACATATCAACCTTCTGTACCCGTGAGATCCCATCTCGGGGCCTTTTCCGGCATCCTGCCAGAGGGGGAATCGATCACGGAGGGCTTCTACATCAACACCATTGCCTCTCAGATGAAGCGTGAGTAGTTTACTTCAGACCTACGGGTCCATAGCTAGTAGCTTGATGGCTTCTTCTCTCTTTGATTCTCAATACAAAGTTCTCCTCAATGTTCTTGGAGATCGATTCGATGTAATACTCTTTTGCGGTGTGTTTGCCGAGATCCGATGAATTGTGGATTTGTGATCAGCTTATCTATGAATATTATTTGAATCTCCTCTAAATTCGTTTATGCATGATTTGATATCTTTGCAAGTCTCTTCGAACTATCGATTTGGTTTGGCCAACTAGATTGGTTTTCTTGCAATGGGAGAAGTGCTTAGCTTTGGGTTCAATCTTGCGGTGTCCTTTCCTAGTGACAGTAGGGGCAGCAAGGCACGTATTGTATTGTTGCCATCGAGGATAACAAGATGGGGTTTTCATCATATTGCTTGAGTTAATCCCGCTACATCATGTCATCTTGCTTAATGTGTTACTCTGTTCTTATGAACTTATTACTCTAGATGCAAGCAGGAGTCGGTTGATGTGTGGAGTAATAGTAGTAGATGCAGGTAGGAGTCGGTCTACTTGATACGGACATGATGCTTATATTCATGATCATTGCCTTAGATATCGTCATAACTTTGCGCATTTCTATCAATTGCTCAGCAGTAATTTGTTCACCCATCGTAATACTTTCTATCTTGAGAGAAGCCTCTAGTGAAACCTATGGCCCCCGGGTCTAGTTTACATATTAGTTTCCCGTCAACTTTCCAATTTCTGTCGCCGTTCTCTTATTTTGCAATCTTTACTTTCCGTTCCATAAACCAAAAATACAAAAAAATATTACTTTATCGTGTATCCATCTCTATGAGATCTCACTTTGCGAATAATCGTGAAGCGATTGACAACCCCTTTGTCGCGTTGGTTGCAAGTTGGTGTTTGTTTGTGCAGGGTATTCCGTGGCTTGTTGCGTAGTCTCCTACTGGATTGATACCTTGGTTCTCAAAACTGAGGGAAATACATATGCTCCTTTGCTGCATCACCCTTTCCTCTTCAAGGGAAAAACCAATGCAAGCTCAAGAGGTAGCAAGAAGGATTTCTGGCGCCGTTGCCGGGGAAATCTACACCAAGCCAAGACTTACCAAGTACTGATGTCTACTACACAACCGTCTTCTTGTAGACGTTGTTGGGCCTCCAAGTGCAGAGGTTTGTAGGACAGTAGTAAATTTCCCTGAAGTGGATGACCTAAGGTTTATCAATCCGTGGGAGGCATAGGATGCAGATGGTCTCTCTCAAACAACCCTGCAACCAAATAGCAAAGAGTCTCTTGTGTCCCCAACACACCCAATACAATGGTAAATTGCATAGGTGCACTGGTTCGGCGAAGAGATGGTGATACAAGAGCAATATGGATGGTAGATATTGGTTTTTGTAATCTGAAAATATAAAAACAGCAAGGTAACTAATGATAAAAGTGAGCACAAACGGTATTGCAATGCTTCGAAACAAGGCCTAGGGTTCATACTTTCACTAGTGCAAGTCCTCTCAACAATAATAACATAATTGGATCATATAACTATCCCTCAACATGCAACAAAGAGTCACTCCAAAGTCACTAATAGAAGAGAACAAACGAAGAGATTATTGTAGGGTACGAAACCACCTCAAAGTTATTCTTTCCGATCAATCCGTTGGGCTATTCCTATAAGTGTCACAAACAGCCCTAGAGTTCGTAGTAAAATAACACCTTAAGTACAAATCAACCAAAAGCCTATTGTCACCTAGATACTCCAATGTCACCTCAAGTATCCGTGGGTATGATTATACGATATGCATCACACAATCTCAGATTCATCTAACCAACACAAAGAACTTCAAAGAGTGCCCCAAAGTCTCTACCAGAGAGTCAAGACGAAAACGTGTGCCAACCCCTATGCATAAGTTCACAAGGTCACTGAACTCGCAAGTTGATCACCAAACATACATCAAGTGGATCACGTGAATATCCCATTGTCACCACAGATAAGCACATGCAAGACATACATCAAGTGTTCTCAAATCCTTAAAGACTCAATCCGATAAGATAACTTGAAAGGGAAAACTCAATCCATTACAAGATATAGAGGGGGAGAAACATCATAAGATCCAACTATAATAGCAAAGCTCGTGATACATCAAGATCGTGCCAAATCAAGAACATGAGAGAGATATCAAACACATAGCTACTGGTACATACCCTCAGCCCCGAGGGTAAACTACTCCCTCCTCGTCATGGAGAGTGCCAGGATGATGAAGATGGCCACCGGTGATGGATCCCCCCTCTGACAGGGTGCCGGAATAGGGTCTCGATTGGATTTTAGTGGCTACAAAGGCTTGCGGCGGCGGAACTCCCGGTCTAGGTTTCTTTTCGGGGTTTCTATATTTATAGAAATTTTTGGCGTTGGTCTCATGCCAGGGGGGTCTCTGATTCATCCACAAGGCAGGGGGCGCGCCCAGGGCGGTAGGGCGCGCCCTCCACCCTCGTGGATGGCTCGGGACTCTTGTGGCCCAACTCTTTTACTCCGGGGGCTTCTTTTGGTCCATAAAAAATCATCAAAAATTGGCATGTCAATTGGACTTCGTTTGGTATTCCTTTTCTGTAAAACTCAAAAACAAGGAAAAACAGAAACTGGTACTAGGCTCTAGGTTAATAGGTTAGTCCAAAAATCATATAAAATAGCATATAAATGCATATGAAACATCCTAGATGGATAATATAATAGCATGGAACAATCAAAAATCATAGATACGTTGGGAACATATCAAGTACCCATCATAAACTCTCATCCCTCGCATTACATTATTCGCCATTCGCCTCTCGTTTTCCTCTCCCCCACTTCTAAAATGATTTTCGAAAAGATTCGCCTTTTCTTCGCCCCTCTTCTGTTCGTCTTCTTCGTTTGCTTTTTGTGTGCTCGTGTTTTAAATGCTTGGTTAGCTCTCATGGCTAGTCCTCCCATTATTGTGAGCACTCTTGATAATGAAGTTCTCAATTTCAAACAAAGGGCAGGACAAAATTTGAAAGATGTTTGGTATAGAATTTGCAATGCTCAAAATAGATCTACTCAAAAGCAATCTACTGTTGTTCTTCTTCGCAATTTTTATGTAGGCGTTACACCTTGGAACAGATATGTTCTAGATACCATTACTTGGGGGAAATTTCTTGGGGAACCATACTTCCGATTCCTATAATGCCATGATAGATTTGCTAGGCCCACCACCTCTTTTGGTTAATGGAACTGTTTTAACTTTGGAACATGTAATGCAAAGACTTGATATTATTGAGAATAAAATTGCTACCGTCGAGTTGATTGAAAATTTGGATAAAAAGATTCATGATCAGATTACTCAATATGGGTCTAAAGTAGGAGTTACCTTGAAGAATCTTAGGGAAAAGGAACCAGTAGTTAATGAAAAGATAGATCAAGATTCTACTAGAATTGGCAAACTAGAAGATATTATTACCAACTTGGTTCCACCTTTTCCTCTGTTAAAACTACTCAAGCCAGAGAAGGGCATAGCAATCCTCAAGGATATCCACCAAGGCGAATGCGGCCACCACGCGGCCTCAAGATAACTTGTCGCCAAAGCTTTCCGCCATGGTTTCTTCTGGCCGACTGCTTTGGAAGATGGCAAGGAATTAGTCAAATGCTGCAAAGGATGCCAAGTCTTCAGCTCCAAGCAACACCTGCCGGCTTCTGCACTCAAGACCATCCCCCTCACCTGGCCCTTTGCCGTTTGGGGGCTGGACATGGTGGGCCCATTCAAGACAGCCCGCTGCGGCATGACACATCTGCTTGTCGCCGTGGACAAATTCACCAAGTGGATTGAAGCGAAGCCAATCAAGAAGCTGAATGGGCCGACTGCCGTGACATTCATCGCAGACATCACCACTCGGTATGGTATACCACACAGCATCATCACCGACAATGGCACAAATTTTGCGAAGGGAGCACTGGCACGTTTCCGCGCGATACAGGGCATCCGACTGGACTTAGCGTCCGTTGCCCACCCGCAGTCAAACGGACAGGTCGAGCGAGCAAACGGCCTCATCCTCTCTGGCATCAAGCCCCGATTGGTCGTACCACTGGAGCGTTCGGCCGGCTGCTGGCTCGATGAGATGCCGGCTATCCTCTGGAGTCTGCGTACTACCCCGAACAAGTCAACCGGCTTCACTCCTTTCTTCCTTGTATATGGTACCGAGGCTGTCATCCCAACTGACATCGAGTTCGACTCACCTCGGGTCACCATGTACATGGAGGCGGAGGCCAAGGAAGCGCGAGAAGATGGCGTCGACCTGCTGGAAGAAGGCCGGCTGTTAGCACTCAGCCGGTCCGCCATCTACCAGCAGGGTTTGCGCCATTACCACAACCGGAAGGTCAAGCCAAGATCCTTCCAAGAAGGCGATCTTGTGCTCCGGCTGATCCAGTGAACAGCCGGCCATCACAAGCTCTTGGCCCCTTGGGAAGGCCCTTTCGTCATCAGCAAGGCCCTAGGTAATGACTCCTACTACCTGATCGACACACAGAAGCCGAGAGCATGCAAGAGGGATGATTCCGGCAAGGAATCGGAACGACCATGGAACGCCAATCTCCTGAGAAGATTTTACAGTTAAAAGCAGTATGTATCATACTACCTTTTTGTATTAAGTACAAGAAACGGGCCCCCTGAGGCGCACTTGGGGACTTCCCTCCTTTATCTATGAATGCCGAGTGTCATTCCCATGAATGTACTATTACATTTGATTCTCTATCTGGCACCGGGTTCGACTAGTTGGCCCGGGGACTGGCCGCCTTGAGTTATATTAAAAGTTCTACCTAAAGTCAGACAAGTAGTGTACCAGCACCCGAGCCCTCTCTTGTTGTAAGTCGCAGCTCGAAGAACCGACTGTTCGACTGGCAAGAGCCAAAGGCAGGAAAGGATGCCCACACGAAAAACGGCTAAGGACTAACGAACTTATATAACACAAGCCGGCCTCCCACCACGCCTACCGGCTGTCAGAACAGCCGGCTGGCCGGTTTCCCAGTCACTTCGCTACAATCCAAGAAAGCTAGAGTACTTGCCATCCCAACCGGCCAAGCACTTCTCCAGCCACAGACTGCAGAGCAGCTGTCCGGCTGGGAAGGCAGCAACCAAGGGAGGGCGGCAAAGGAAACAGCCAAAGGATGAAAAGCAAAGAACAATGGAAAGCCAAACACATGCATGATTATATTTACACATAAGGCCTTCAACAGGCCGGCAGTCAATATAGTTTGAATACACCCCCAGTGGGTGGAACTGCGCAAACTTAACGAAATATTGTTCAAAGAGTAATAAAACAGGAAAGTAAAGACTGCAGATTAGACTAAGGGCGCAACAGGGGAGCCGGGCTGGTCGGTGGAGACGGCAGCGCCGGCTGGAGGAGTGGCCGACTGGCGAGTCTCGGCTTGATCATCGCCGGCTGTAGGCGGTGCGCTCGCACGCGCCTTGTTGCTGGAGGCACGGTCAAGCTGAGGCTGGCCGGCTGCTCCACCATCTGGCACGGCGTCTTCACCCTCCTCCTCCTCCTCGCCCTCGTCGCTGGAGTCGATCTCCTTCGCCGAGTCCTCGCCATCTGCTGGGTTCAGCCCGAACCACTCCTTCGGCTGGGCAATGCCGTTATCATCCACCTCAGGAGCAAAGGCGCTGGTGTCGGTGTAGTCGGCGATCGCCGAGGCACGCTGGATGATAGTCGGCCGCGCCGGCTCCAGCTCCGTGTCGGCCTCCTGCCGCCAGGTGGCCAGCTGGTCCAAGCTTAGCTCAGGATACCAGGCTTTGACGAACTCCAGCGCCCGCCTGGCGCCTGACCGAGCCGTAGAAGCCTTCCAGGCCTCGAAGCGGCCGACCGCTACCTCCAGCCAGTCGGTAGTCTGACTGGGGGTGCGGGGAATCACCTCGCCGGGCCAGAGAGCGGCCAGCACCTGCGCCCCAACACGCTGAAGCCGGCGGAGCATGCGGTGAGCCGCTGGAGGCGGGCTTGAATCGCCAGGAGCTGTTCCTCAAGCAACCGGCGAGCGTTCGGCGCGATCTCAGCACCTGCCTGCCTTTGCGCCTCGCGGTGGGCCTCGACGACCTTGTTGGCGGCAGTAGAGTAGCCAGGGAAGTACTCTGCACAAGAAAGAAAGAGAAAGAAGAGAAAAATACCAAGTTAGAGAGTGAACCAAACGGCAAGCGGCAAGCAAGGAACGAAGAAGAGGGCGGCCTACCGTCAACCAAGTCTTCGATCTGGCCGTAGCCGTTGATCAACAACTGCCTCGCCTCGGCCTAGCTCGCCGCCTCGGTCTCACATTCGGCTTGGAGGGTGGCCTCGCTATCCTGCACCGCCTTCAGGGCCGCCTTGTGGCTCTCCTCCTGGTCGGCCAGCTTCTTGACCAGGCGGTCACGCTCCTGAGGCAAGGCGTCGAACTCGGCTTCCTTAGCACGAAGGGCGGCCTGGGTCCCACCCAGCTGCTCCCTCAGTTTGGCGTTGGCCGCTGCAGATATGGCAGAGAAGAAAAGAGCAATAAGAAAGTAGTCGTCAAGAAAGATCTGACCCGACTGCTCAGCAGTCGGCCCGAATCTCGGGGACTACACCCAGTGGGTGTGCTGACGCGCCCCCACGTGAGATAAAAGATGAAGCACTTACCCCGGCTCTTAGTTAGATCAACAGTCTTCTGGGTCAGCTCCCGAGCCTCGGAGTTGAAGGCAGCCGCACGGAGGTTGTGGTAGTCCTGCAAGTCGGACAGAGAAGCGAATGAGAACAAGATAGCAAACAAAGCCTACTAAGAAGTTCCAAGCTGCCTGCTCAGCAGCCGACTCGGAACTCGGGGACTACACCCAGTGGGTGCGCTGACGCGCCCCCACAGAAGAAACCAAGATCAAGAAGCAAAAAACGGGAAGACTCACCCGAATGGCCGCCCGTGTCACGAGGAACTCGTCATTACACTGCCTCAGCACTGCGGCCTGGGACTGAAGCCGGTTCCGGACTTCTTGCGCCGCCACATTCACCACGGCCGTCCCACCACCCGGTGTCCACCCCGAGCTGGCGCTGGCCGTCTCCACGTCCTGGGCCGACGAGCTGGAGCCCGCGGCCTTCTGCGGGTCCGGAGCCGAAGTAGCCTTCCCCGCGCGACGGCGCGATGGCGACCGGACCACCAGGTCCGTCCTCACAGCCGGCTCGCCTCCAGCCGATTGCGTAGGCGGCGCGTTAGGCCGGCTGCCTTGGGCCGCCCCAGTCGGCAAGGGCGGTGCCGCCTCCCTCTCCTGGACAACGACGTCGTCCTCCCTCTCCAACCCCGGCAGGTCGCCGCCGGCTTCCTCCGGCGGGGGCTCCGGGATCTCGGGCGCCGCGACACGCAGGGGGTGACAAGCAAGGCCCCCTCCGCTGTCGCTGCGGGTGCAGTCTCCGCCTGGGCCTTAGCCGCCGTGTCGGCTCGTGCCTTCGCCGACTCCTCCGCCTCCTCCTGCGCCGCCTTGGCGGCAGCCGCCCTCAGCTCTTCCGCCTCCCGCTCCTCCCGCGCCTCCCGCGCATTTCGCTCCGTCGCCGCTTGAAGCTCGGCGCGGGGGTCCACACGGCGGGTGCTCCCGGATCCTCCCGGCGATCCAACCACGGAGGCGGCAGCAACCCGCTCCAGAGAAAGCGGAGCCCTGATTTTTGAGACAAGACAAGGATTCAGAAATCGAAAAGAAAAGAAGAAAGAATATGCAAGAGAATCTACACTTACGCCGAAACCGTTTGCGGCTGCTTCACCACCTTGCGTAAGCGGGCCGCCTTCGCGGCCGCCTCATCCTGTCTGGTCGCCGCTGCCCCGCCCTTGGGCTTCTTCGGCCGACTGCCGAAGACGCGGCCCGGCGCTTCTGCGCCGCCCCGAGCAGGCGGCGCGGCGGAGGAACCCGCGTCATGGTCGGACGTCGGCTGGCGGCGTGGGACGATTTCCGCCTCGTCGTCATCCGGCCAGTCGTCAAAGCTGGCTCCAAGAGCGGAGCCGCCTGCGTCGCCGCCTCCCGCCTCGGTGTTGTCGTCCATGGCGGCCGCCCCCAAGTCGGGGTCCTCCAAGTCATGCTCCGCCCGGTCGGGGAGAAATCGGCGATCCGCCCCCGCTGACCCGGCCGCAGGTCGAAGGAGAGGGCTCTGCCAAGACGTGCCGACTGGTCAGAGTCGGCCAAGAAAAACTTGGTGACAAAACTAAAAGAAGAGAAGATAAAGAAAGCATACCGTAGGTGGGGGATGAGCACGGGAGTACGGCTCCTTGCCAAACTGCCACTCTGCGGAGAGCTTGTAGTTCGCGAGATAATTCACCATATGAGCCACCTCGTCATGAGGCATCTCCTTGGTGCACATCCGACTTGGATCGAGTTGGCCACTCATCTGACAGATCAGATGAGGGCGGCTTTGAAGCGGGAGCACCCGGCGCATGACGAAGACGGCCAGCAGGTCGGACCCAGTCAGGCCCTCCGACTGGATCATTACCCGGAGTCGGGCGACGGCCGTGGCTCCAGCCGGAAACAGCGTCACGGCCCGATAGGACCACTGGGGCCGCCTCCCAGCTGGCGGGCCAGCTACGTAAGCCGGCAAGTTGATGTAGTCGCCTTACGGGGCGACGTTCTTCACGTAGAAGTACGATTTCTGCCAGAGCTTCACCGACTGGATCAGCATGATGACAGGGAAGGGGTTGTCGGCTGCCGGCCTCCGCATCGCGATGAAGGTGCCGCTCTGAGCCGGCACGCCCTGCATGCGAGTGCCGAGCTTGGTTTGGAAGAATCCCCCAGAGCTCGAGGGTGGGAAGAACGCCAAGAAAGCCCTCACACAGAGTGACGAAGGCGGACAACAGCACCACCGTGTTTGGAGTGAGGTGGTGCGGCTAGAGCTGATAAAACTCACGGAACGAGCGGAAGAAGGCGCTCGCGGGCAGACCGAGGCCGCGCAGGAAGTGCGAGCGAAAGATTACCCGCTCATCTTCCTCCGGCGCCGGCGCGATCTCCTTCTCCGGCGCGAGACGGACCTGCACCTAGTCCTTGCCGGGCAACCGCCGCGTCTTGTAGAGGAAGTCGATGTGGTCCGTACGGACATTGGAGCCGCCGCAGTCTCCGCCGTACTGCATGATGGCGAGAAGCTGGCGAGAAAGGGTGCAGCGGCGGAGAAAGCACGGCCCCGCGGCGGCAAAGTTGCGGGGTGGTGTGAAGATTGGTGGGACGGCGCGGCGGCAAGATGCTGCTGCGATGGAAAGGAGGAGGAAGAAGATGGCGGAGAGAGGATGAGCGTGCGAGCGTCTGCCGCTTCCCCTCCTCCCCCTACTTATAGCCTCATGCGGCGAAGCCGAGGATGCGAGGCATGGGGGGGGGAACGTGGGATTAACTGCGCCCACTCCCCCACGTCCCGCGATTATTGCGCCCTAACGACGTGCAGAAACTGCCGCCGGAAGGCGTGCGGCCCGCTTTGGGCCACAGAGAATCCGCGCCTGGGCCTAGGCGTAGGAGTGGTGGGCCCCCGGCCTGCGGCGACGTCCTGTTGCGCGCGTGGGTTGGCAGGCTTTTTTCAGCCGGAGGATGCCACGTGGTACGCGGGCGGCGAGCGGCCGGCCCGCAACCCGGCGTGCGCACCAACCGACTCCCGCCTTCAGACTTCAGAAGTTTCGCCAAGACGGCGCACCCAACGGAAGCCGGCTCCTAGCTGCTGGCTCGTCACGATAAGAAGCTGACCGAGCTTCTCGACCTCCTCTCAGCCTCGAAGCCCAACCAGCTTTGGGGACTATTGTCGGAGTAAATGGCCACGGGTAGCCTAACCGACTCCCCCTGGCTCTTCGAAAAATTATCAGGTCAATCGAGCCTTCAAGCATCCAGAGCATGGGGCCGCCTTCCTCTGGCCATCTATCTCCAGGGCCGACTACCAGAAGGCGACCCGGCCTCAAAAACCTTCCCGAAGAAAGCTACGAGATGGCCGACTCCAGGAAGCCGGTCCTAAGAGGGCCGACTCCCAGAAGCTGGCCATGAAGAAGGCCGACTCCCAGAAGTCAGCCAAGACTGCACCCACCAGGGCTGCACCCACATAACGGTGATAAGACGGGGCGTGGCCGCAGTACAGCCTACCATCCCCGAATCCCGGAACATGCATGGCCACAGGGCGCCGTACGGGTCAGCCATCCCCCGTCCGGCGCGGCACTGTAGCCATGTTGACCTCGACGTCACCAACGACAGGCGCCAGTACGGCCCGCGGGTGGCGGGCCCCTTTAGCCAGAGAGACGCTCGAAGGTGGCCCGGCCTCCCCTAGTCGGCCTGGGGCGTGGCCGGCTCCCAATAGCCAGCTACCTCCCTCCCTCGAAACATGTGCGTCATTAAGGAGACAAGACGAGGTGAGGCTACAGTGAGAGCCCGCAAGGCGGCGACACTGTAGCCACGCTTACCTCGACAAAGCCCTCGTCATCAGGGGCGAGGCAATAGTAACCAGCCGCAGACAAGGCCCCCAGGCGGTGGGGCCGGCCTGTCGGCCAAGAGGCCGGCAGCCGGCGGGACCCACCGGTCGGCGGGCCCCAACGGCCGGCAGAGAAGCCGGCGAGCACAGACACTGACGGCTGGGACCCGCGCCCAGCCGGATTACCATTGTACCCCTGGGGGGTAGGCCTATATAAATCCCCCGGGACACCCATGCAAAGGGTTGAGCTGATAGAGTTTTACACACCACATAGAGAGAAAAGGAGAGCTGGCCTTGCCCTTCTTCTTCCCCTAGCCAAACAGCTCAAGGAGCACTTGTAGCTACTTGTGTTGATCTAGTGATCATGCGGAGACCCCGCAGAGCAGGACTAGGGGTGTTATCTCCACGGAGAGCCCCGAACCTTGGTAAGATTCGCCAGCATGCATGTCTTCGCCTTATCCCGTTTACAGGCACCGGCGATGTCTTACTGGCTCCCACAATGATAAGCCACCCGTTGGCATATGTCGCACCTACCACCCGACATGCATAATCTCATAGTCTGAGGAACTTTTATAAGTTATGAAGAAAGCAATAGCAGAAAAACTAAACGATCTTTATGCTAAGCCAAAGGATGGGTCTTGTCCATCGCATCATTCTCTAATGATGTGATCCCGTTCATCAAATGACAACACATGTCTATGGCTAGGTAACTTAACCATCTTTGATTAACGAGCTAGTCAAGTAGAGGCATACTAGGGACACTCTGTTTCTCTATGTATCCACACATGTACTAAGTTTCCGGTTAATAAAATTCTAGCATGAATAATAAACATTTATCATGATACAAGGAAATATAAATAACAACTTTATTATTGCCTCTAGGGCATATTTCCTTCAGTCTCCCACTTGCACTAGAGTCAATAATCTAGATTACATAGTAATGATTCTAACACCCATGGAGTCTTGGTGCTGATCATGTTTTGCTCGTGAGAGAGTCTTCGTCAACAGGTCTGCAACATTAAGATCCGTATGTATGTTGCAAATGTCTATGTCTCCCTCCTTGACTTGATCGCAGATGGAATTGAAGTGCCTCTTGATGTGCTTGGTTCTCTTGTGAAATCTGGATTCCTTTGCCAAGCCAATTGCACTAGTATTGTCACAAAAGATTTTCATTGGACCCGATGCACTAGGTATGACACCTAGATCGGATATGAACTCCTTCATCCAGACTCCTTCATTTGCTGCTTCCGAAGCAGCTATGTACTCTGCTTCACACGTAGATCCCGCCACGACGCTCTTCTTGGAACTGCACCAACTGACAGCTCCACCATTCAATATAAATACGTATCCGGTTTGTGACTTAGAGTCATCCGGATCAGTGTCAAAGCTTGCATCGACGTAACCATTTACGACGAGCTCTTTGTCACCTCCATAAACAAGAAACATATCCTTAGTCCTTTTCAGGTATTTCAGGATGTTCTTGACCGCTGTCCAGTGATCCACTCCTGGATTACTTTGGTACCTCCCTGCTAAACTAATAGCAGGGCACACATCAGGTCTGGTACACAACATTGCATACATGATAGAACCTATGGGTGAGGCATAGGGAATGACTTTCATTTTCTCTCTATCTTCTGAAGTGGTCAGGAATTGAGTCTGACTCAACTTCACACCTTGTAACACAGGCAAGAACCCTTTCTTTGACAGATCCATTTTGAACTTCTTCAAAACTTTATCAAGGTATGTGCTTTGTGAAAGTCCAATTAAGCGTCTTGATCTCTCTCTATAGATCTTGATGCCCAATATATAAGCAGCTTCACCGAGATATTTCATTGAAAAATTCTTATTCAAGTATCCTTTTATGCTATCCAGAAATTATGTATTATTTCCAATCAACAATATGTCATCCACATATAATATTAGAAATGCTACAGAGCTCCCACTCACTTTCTTGTAAATACAGGCTTCTCTAAAAGTTTGTATAAAGCCATATGCTTTGATCACACTATCAAAGCGTATATTCCAACTCCGAGAGGCTTGCACCAGTCCATAAATGGATCGTTGGAGCTTGCACACTTTGTTAGCACCTTTAGGATCCACAAAACCTTCTGGTTGCATCATATACAACTCTTCTTTAAGATATCCATTAAGGAATGCAGTTTTGACATCCATTTGCCAAATTTCATAATCATAAAATGCGGCAATTGCTAACATGATTCGGACAGACTTAAGCATCGCTACGGGTGAGAAAGTCTCATCGTAGTCAACTCCTTGAACTTGTCAAAAACCTTTCGCAACAAGTCGAGCTTTGTAAACACTAACATCACCATCAACGTCCGTCTTCTTCTTGAAGATCCATTTATTCTCTATGGCTTGACGATCATCGGGCAAGTCAACCAAAGTCCATACTTTGTTCTCATACATGGATCCCATCTTAGATTTCATGGCCTCAAGCCATTTTGCGGAATCTGGGCTCATCATCGCTTCCTCATAGTTCGTAGGTTCATCATGGTTAAGTAACATGACCTCCAGAACCGGATTACCGTACCACTCTGGTGCGGATCTTACTATGGTTGACCTACGAGGTTCAGTAGTAACTTGATCCGAAGTTTCATGATCATCATCATGAGCTTCCTCATTGATTGGTGTAGGAATCACTGGAACTGAATTCTGTGGTGTACTACTTTCCAATTCGGGGGCAAGTACAATTACCTCACCAAGTTCTACTTTCCTCCCACTCACTTCTTTAAAGAGAAACTCCTTCTCTAGAAAGGATCCATTCTTAGCAATGAATATCTTGCCTTCGGATCTGTGATAGAAGGTGTACCCAACAGTTTCCTTTGGGTATCCTATGAAGACACATTTCTCCTATTTGGGTTCAAGCTTATCAGGTTGAAGATTTTTCACATAAGCATCACAGCCCCAAACTTTAATAAACGACAACTTGGGTTTCTTGCCAAACCACAGTTCATATGGTGTCGTCTTAACGGATTTAGATGGTGCCCTATTTAACATGAATGCAGTCATCTCTAAAGCATAACCCCAAAAAATAGCGGTAAATCAATAAGAGACATCATAGATCGCACCATATCTAACAAAGTGCGGTACGACGTTCGGACACACCATTACGCTGTGGTGTTCCAGGTGGTGTGAGTTGCAAAACTATTCCACATTGTTTCAAATGAAGACCAAACTCATAACTCAAATATTCACCTCCACTATAAGATCGCAGAAATTTTATTTTCTTGTTACGATGATTTTCCACTTCACTCTGAAATTCTTTGAACTTTTCAAATGTTTCAGACTTATGTTTTATCAAGTAGATATACCCATATTTGCTCAAATCATCTGTGAAGGTCAAAAATAACGATACCCGTCGCGAACCTCAACACTCATCGGACCGCACACATCAGTATGTATTATTTCCAATAAGTCTGTTGCTCGCTCCATTGTTCCGGAGAACGGAGTCTTAGTCATCTTGCCCATGAGGCATGCTTCGCAAGCATCAAGTGATTCATAATCAAGTGATTCCAAAAGCCCATCAGCATGGAGTTTCTTCATGTGCTTTACAACAATATGACCTAAACGGCAGTGCCACAAATAAGTTGCACTATCATTATTAAACTTGTATCTTTTGGCTTCAATACTATGAATATGTGTATCACTACTATCGAGATTCAACAAAAATAGACCACTCATCAAGGGTGCATGACCATAAAAGATATTACTCATATAAATAGAACAACCATTATTCTCTGATTTGAATGAATAACCGTCTCGCATCAAACAAGATCCAGATATAATGTTCATGCTTAACGCTGGCACCAAATAACAATTATTCAGGTCTAAAACTAATCCCGAAGGTAGATGTAGAGGTAGCGTGCCGACCACGATCACATCGACTTTGGAACCATTTCCCACGCACATCATCACCTCGTCCTTAGCCAATCTTCGCTCAATCCGTAGCCCCTATTTTGAGTTGCAAATATGAGCAATAGAACCAGTATCAAATACCCATGCACTACTACGAGCATTAGTAAGGTACACATCAATAACATGTATATCAAATATACCTTTCACTTTGCCAACCTTCTTATCCGCCAAAAACTTGGGGCAGTTCCGCTTCCAGTGACCAGTCCCTTTGCAGTAGAAGCACTCAGTTTCAGGCTTAGGTCCAGACTTGGGCTTCTTCACTTGAGCAGCAACTTGCTTGCCGTTCTTCTTGAAGTTCCCCTTCTTCCCTTTGCCCTTCTTCGTGAAACTAGTGGTCTTGTTAACCATCAACACTTGATGCTCCTTCTTGATTTCTACCTCCGCAGCCTTTAGCATCGCGAAGAGCTTGGGAATCGTCTTACCCATCCCTTGCATATTATAGTTCATCACGAAGCTTTTGTAGCTTGGTGGCAGTGATTGAAGAACTTTGTCAATGACACTATCATCAGGAATATTAACTCCCATTTGAGTCAAGTGGTTGTGGTACCCAGACATTCTGAGTATATGTTCACTGACAGAACTATTCTCCTCCATTTTGTAGCTATAGAACCTATTGGAGACTTCATATCTCTCAATTCATGCATTTTCTTGAAATATCAACTTCAACTCCTGGAACATCTCATATGCTCCATGATGTTCAAAATTCGTTGAAGTCTCGATTCTAAGCCGTAAAGCATGGCACACTGAACTGTCGAGTAGTCATCAGCTTTGCTCTGCCAGACGTTCATAATGTCCGGAGTTGCTCCTGCAGCGGGTCTTGCAGCTAGCGGTGCTTCCAGGACGTAATTCTTCTGTGCGGCAATGAGGATAATCCTCAAGTTATGGACCCAGTCTGTGTAGTTGCTACCATCATCTTTCAACTTAGCTTTCTCTAGGAACGCATTAAAGTTCAAAGGAGCAGTAGCACGGGCCATTTATCTACAACAACATAGACATACAAAATACTATCAGGTACTACGTTCATGATGAATTAAAGTTCAATTAATCATATTACTTAAGAACTCCCACTTAGATAGACATCCCTCTAGTCATCTAAATGATCACGTGATCCATATCAACTAAACAATGTCCGATCATCACGTGAGATGGAGTAGCTTTCAATGGTGAACATCACTATGTTGATCATATCTACTATATGATTCACATTCGACCTTTCAGTCTCAGTGTTCCGAGGCCATATCTGCATATGCTAGGCTCGTCAAGTTTAACCCGGGTATTCCGCGTGTGCAAAACTGTCTTGCACCCATTGTATGTGAACGTAGAGCTTATCACACCCAACATCACGTGGTGTCTCGGCAGAACGAACTGTAGCAACGGTGCATACTCAGGGAGAACACTTGTACCTTGAAATTTAGTGAGGGATCGTCTTATAATGCTACCGCCGTACTAAGCAAAATAAGATGCATAAAGGATAAACATCACATGCAATCAAAATAAGTGACATGATATGTCCATCATTATCTTGTGCCTTTGATCTCCATCTCCAAAGCACCGTCATTATCACCATCGTCACCGGCTTGACACCTTGATCTCCATTGTAGCATCGTTGTCGTCTCGCCAACTATTGCTTCTACGACTATCGCTACCACTTAGTGATAAAGTAAAGCAATTACATGGCGATTGCATTTCATACAATAAAGCGACAACCATATGGCTCCTGCCAGTTGCCGTAACTGTTACAAAACATGATCATCTCATACAACAATTTATATATCATCACGTCTTGACCATATCACATCACAACAAGCCCTGCAAAAACAAGTTAGACGTCCTCTACTTTGTTGTTGCAAGTTTTACGTGGCTGCTACGGGCTTCTAGCAAGAACCGTTCTTACCTACGCATCAAAACCACAATGATTTTTCGTCAAGTGTGCTGTTTTAACCTTCAAGAAGGACTAGGCATAGTCAAACTCGATTCAACTAAAGTTGGAGAAACAGACACCCGCTAGCCACCTGTGTACGAAGCACGTCGGTAGAACCAGTCTCATGAACGCGGTCATGTAATGTCCATCCGGGCCGCTTCATCCAACAATACCGCCGAATCAAAGTAAGACGTTGCTGGTAAGCAGTATGACTATTATCGCCCACAACTCATTGTGTTCTACTCGTGCATATAACATCTACGCATAGACCTGGCTCGGATGCCAATGTTGGGGAATGCAGTATTTCAAAAATTTTACCTACGATCACGCAAGATCTATCTAGGAGATGCATAGCAATGAGCGGGGAGAGTGTGTCCACGTACCCTCGTAGACTGAAAGCGGAAGCGTTTAGTAACGCGGTTGATGTAGTCGAACGTCTTCGCGATCCAACCGATCCAAGCACCGAACGTACGCCACCTCCGCATTCAGCACACGTTCAGCTCGATGATGTGCCTCGAACTCTTGATCCAGTTGAGGCCGAGGGAGAGTTTCGTTAGCACGACGGCGTGGCGATGGTGATGATGAAGTTACCGGCGCAGGGCTTCGCCTAAGCACTACGATGATATGACCGAGGTGTGTAACTTTGGAGGTGGGCACCGCACACGGCTAAAAGAAGACTTGGTGTGCCTTTGGGATGCCCCCTAAGGGAGTCCTAGACTAAGGGGTCCTCGGGCGTCCGGCCCGTTATCCATGGGCCGGACTGGTGGGCTGTGAAGACATGAAGGCCGAAGACTGTACCCGTGTCCGGATTGGACTCTCCTGGGTGTGGAAGGCAAGCTAGGCGACCGATTATGAAGATTCCTTCTTATGTAACCGACTCTATGTAAACCCTAGATCCCCCCGGTGTCTATATAAACCGGAGGGGTTAGTCCGGAAAGGATACATTCATTGCCATAGTCAGACATGCTAGACTTCTAGGGTTTAGCCGTTACGATCTCGTGGTAGATCAACTCTTGTAATACTCATATTCATCAAGATCAATCAAGCAGGAAGTAGGGTATTACGTCCATAGAGAGGGCCCGAACCTGGGTAAACATCGTGTCTCCCGTCTCCTATTACCATCGATCCTAGACGCACAGTTCGGGACCCCCTACCCGAGATCCGCCGGTTTTGACACCGACATTGGTGATTTCATTGAGAGTTCCACTGTGCCGTCGCCGAAAGGTTCGATGGCCCCTTCAATCGTTGATAGCGACGCTGTCCAAGGAGAAACCTTCCTCCCCGGACAGATTTTTCATATTCGGCGGCTTCGTACTGGGGGCCAACTCGCTTGGCCATCTAGAGCAGATTGATAGCTACGCCCCCGGCCACCAGGTCAGATTTGGAAACTTGAACTATGTTGCGGATATCTGTGGAGACTTGATCTTCAATGGATTTGAGACCACGACGGTCGCTCCCCCTCGCTCCGATGAACATGACTTAAATCTGTCATCGGACCAGATTCAGGAGATGGTTCCTATAACTGCTACGGCCTTAGATCCGGAGCAGATTGCACTATCCGAAGCCATAGAGTCCGCGGCGTTGGAGCCGCACACAGACTCAGCACCAGGCAATATCAGCAACAACGGAATTCCGGACTCGTCTCCGGCTATAAGTTCCGAACCACGCACGCCCCGGTCACCGAGTTGGATCGGTTATCAATCTTCGAGTTCGGCGCCGCAGATATCTTCCAACACTCGCCCTTCGGCGATGTGCTGAATTCATTGAAAAACCTGTCCCTAGCGGAGAACTCGTGGCCGAACTATGTCCAGTTCGAGCTAGAGGCTGATAATGGAGAATTTCGCTTCCCACCCACCACCCACTTCATAGCCACTGTCGAGGACTCAACCGACATGCCTGGTTATGGCTCCGAAGACATTGACGGTATAGACGACAATGCCGACAAGGAGCAAGGTCAAGACCCGCCAGTCATTGGACGTGGGACGACCACCCCTTCGTACAACATGTACATGGTTGATACACCTAAAAAAGCTCGCGACGATAACAAAGGAGATCCAGTTGAGAATAAACCTCCTGGGACACAGTCTAAGTACCGGCGCCCTAAACACCGCTCCAAGTCACATCGCAACAACACTGGCACCGGAGAAAATAGTACTCTGGACGACGCCGAAATGAGTGAAGACCCTGTTGGAGCAAGATCCGAACAGGAGGAACAGGAAAACGGGCAAGCCAGCCCCGATGAACAGGCCCTGCCCAGCGACAATTCAGAGGACGACAACTACCTCCCGCTCTCCGAAGATGAGGTAAGCCTCGGCGATGAAGACTTCGTCGTACCCGAAGAGCCCCTCGAGCAGGAGCGCTTCAAGCGCAGGCTAATAGCTACTGCAAGGAGCCTGAAAAAGAAGCAGCAGCAGCTTCAAGCTGACCAAGACCTACTCAACAACAGATGGACCAAAGTCCTGGTCGCCGAAGAATATGGCCTTAGTGGCCTAGCCAAAAGCTACCCAAAGCACATATCGCTATACCAGTCCGACGACGGGGCGTTGGAGCCCGTACCATCGTCACAATGCGGCAGGTCACCGACAACTCTGTCCGGATAAAGATGCAACTCAAGCCGAACACCAGACCACCCCACCTCGCCGTACAGGCAGGAATAACGCAGGTCACGATTACCCAGACGACCTGCAGAGGGACTTGGACAATAGAGCAGGCTACGCAAGACTGATCTATGGATCGCGAAAGCATGCTTCGACACGCGATGATGGCTACCTATTCGGACGTATCAAACCTCGCCACGCCCGAGCCGAAAACCGCAAAGGGACTCCTTCGGAGTTACGTTGTAGTGTGGCCCAACATAGAGGCGCCGCACACCCGCTTTGCTTCACTGATGAAGTAATGGATCATGAATTCCCCGAAGGATTCAAACCCGTCAATATTGAATCGTACGACGGGACAACCGATCTTGTGGTATGGATAGAAGATTTCATCCTCCACATCCATATGGCCCGTGGGGACGACCTCCACGCCATTAAATACCTCCCACTAAAACTGAAAGGGCCAGCTCCGCACTCGTTAAACAGCCTGCCTGAAAATTCCATAGGCAGCTGGGAGGACTTGGAAGAGGCCTTCCTCGATAACTTCCGAGGAACCTATGTCCGGCCACCGGATGCGATGACCTAAGTCACATTGTCCAGCAGCCCGGAGAGTCAGCCAGGAAGCTCTGGACTCGGTTCTTAGTCAAAAAGAACCAAATCGTTGACTGTCCGGACGCGGAAGCCCTGGCGGCTTTCAGACAGTGTCCGGGACGAATGTCTTGCTGGCCACCTCGGCCAAGAAGGACCTAAATCCATGACAGCCCTCACTGCTCTGATGACCCGCTTTTGCGCGAGAGAAGACAGCTGGCTCGCTCGTAGAAGCAACTGCGCCAGCGACCCGGGCACTTCCGAAATCCGAGACGGCAATGGCAAGCCACGACGAAGCAAATACAATAGTCGCAACAATGATGAAAAATCACGTGACACAGCGGTCAACGCCGGATTCAGCAATCCCAAGCCCGGTCAACGAAAAAAGCCATTCAAGGCAAATCGAGACGAACCATCCAACCTAGACAGGATATTGGACCGACCCTGCCAAATTCATGGCCACCCCGATAAACCAGCTAATCATACCAACAGAAACTGCTGGGTCTTTAAACATGCCGGCAAGGTCACCGCCGAACACAAGGAGAGGAGGCCGTCAGGCGACATGGATAACAGAGGCGTTCATCAACAAAATACCGGGGGTCAGAAGCAATTCTCACCCATGGATCGACCACTCCCGGAGCGGAAATAGCAACCCAGCTTCCGCCGCCCACTCCGTACACCTACAAAGTTTGTACCGCGCATACATCATTACACACTCAAGATACCATGGGCATTGGCGGAAGCACAATACGGACAAGCCTGCAAGCACTCCAGTAACTTATTATTATTATTATTTAGTTTCTATTTATTTCCTCCTTCTCTATCCTTTAAAAATAGGTGGCGAACAGGATAAACATCTGAAACTGGCTCTATCGGTGTCCGGATCCGTACACTCACCTAAGGGGCTATTTCCATCAAGGATTCCCCGCACCGAGGATTGGCGGCACAGACGTGCGACAGGAGGTCCAAAATAACTTTCGTAGACCGCACTCTCTATTTTCGGAGCCTGTACTATGCCTGTTCCTCCGCCTGCGACCCCGAGCATGTCAAATAGCCGGGAGGATGGCTTTTATATATATCATAAGTAATCATTGGCATATCGCTCAGTTCCCAGTAAACAATATCCGAACTAATCGTCCGTGTTGCCTTTCCACTGAACACGGCTCACATGGTTGTTTCACAGATATACCTTGGCATAAACTACCAGGAGCTCGGTATGGGAACAAATGAGTTGCCGGCAAAAGCCCGAATAGCTCTACAGCGTACTTCGGCGTCGCAAGTTTGGCCTTATATGCATCAGCTCCGAATCATTGTCTTGGGTCAATAGTTGGGTTGCCCGGCTCCTGTGCTTGCTACCCTACGTTCCGCTCTATCGGCTAGGGTAGTAAAGGGAGAACTACTGCAATTGTGCCCTGGTCTAAACCGGACGAGCACCTCAGTAGAGAAAGCCGAAAACTGACTGTCATGATGCGGCGTGAGCTGGTCAACCACTTGACGACTTCTTGGATTCTTTAGCGATTCTCTGTGTCACACGAAGGATCTTTTTCAGAACAAATATGTAAGGCACCATACGCCGCATACACACCAGCGGCTATGTCGTAGTCCCACCATAAAACTCCTATGGCTAAGTGAAAGTGTTAACGCCCTATAGTCCGATTGCCTGGTTCGCCGCATTATCACCTCCTTCATGGACCAATACGTTGGATAAAGAGTGATTAAATGCTTTCCCGAACACCCCCGTACTTCCTACGAGGGGGCTGAAGCCGACGACTGGAAAACTTCCAGATTATATTAAAACGGCCGCACAGGAGGAATTCAAGCTTTCGAGCAAAACATAAAAATAGATTAACTATAAAATTGTCTTTTACAATCCCGTACATCTCACTCGAACATTATGTCTTTCGAGCAATGACCCTCTATCAAGCGGGCGCCCTCTAGAACGTCTTCAAAATAATGCTCCGGTTCCGGACGGTCCTTGCCTTTGGGTGGACTCTTCATCGCAACATCGATGGCCTTCATCTTCCCCCAAAACGTCTTGACTCGGGCAAAAGCCATCCGTGCACCCTCAATGCACGTTGACCACTTCACAGCGTCGATACGCGGCACCGCGTCAACAAGCCTCTGCACCAAACCGAAATAGCTATTCGGAAAAGGCTCGGTTGGCCACAACAGGATTATGACATCCTTCATGGCAGCGCCAGATATCCTATGAAGTTCGGCCCATTGGGACAGTTGTTCATTGAGCAACAGAGGGCGCTTTGACGCGCCAAACTGCGACCAAAAAAGCTTCTCCATTGCATACCCATCTCGCGCTTGGTAATACCACGCCGCATCGGAAGAACTCTTCGGCAAGTCCAAGAACTCGTCCGGAGAACTCCACACTTGGTTAAGCTGAGCATAGTTCGGGTCACCGAACTTAGTTTGCAGCAGAAATGGCTTTCCAGCCGCAATCTCCCTAGCCTGCCGAACCTCCTCACGGATTGCTCTGGATTCCGATCGCGCTTCCCTCGCCTCTTGTGAGGCCTTGTCCAGTTCAGCCGTTAAGGCTTTATTCTCCTTCTCCAGAAGTTCACAGCGGCCAGTGGCATTCTCCAGTTCAAGCGCCACCATGTATATCTTCTCCTCGTCCTGGCACCGTGCAGCTTGTTCCGCTTTCAGCTCGGCCGATGCCTTTTCGGTAGCAGCATTGCTACGCCGGGCCTGCTCCTTGGCCTAGGCCAGCTCTGCTCGAAGAACTTCAACGCCGGCAGCACCATCTGCAGCCACGCATACAGATTTTAGCGTCATGCTTATACCATAAAAATATATGTGGATTGCACCGAATACATACCTTGCGACTTGTCAAGACGCATATTGATTAATGCAAGGTCATCCCCTGCCGCATCAATGTTCTGCTGCAGCTCGGCAATTTCCATAGTCCGGGAAGTGGCCAAGGGGGAAGCAGCCTGTGTTCAAAGTTTATCAGGTTAGTCCTTAAGCGATCCTTTTCGATCCTCCGTTTGCTTCCTCAGGGAAGACAACCCGAGTCTCAGGGGCTACTACCTATACACTGGCGCATCTTCACAAATGAAACATAGCTGAAAACATTATGTCACAAACCTCGAAGCCCTTCAGTAGGCTCACGAAGGCTTCATTTAATCCGCTTTTCACGGACAAAACCTTCTCAATCACTGTACCCATCAAGGTACGCTGCTCCCCTGAGACAGATGCTCTCCGCAACATGTCCTGCAATATATCCGGAGTCTCCAGGTCTCTGGAAGCTGCTCCAAAAGCACTATCATCCTTTGAAGGAATCTGTTCACCCGTCTCGAAAATCACTGTCGGCTGTGAACCAGACAATCTGGGGCCTTTGTTATCATCAGCCCCGGAGTCCCGGATGGTCGGAGGTCCACCTTCGGGTACTGCCTCTTTTTTCCCCTGGTCTAAAGGGACCCTCCGCGATGACACTTCGGAGTCATCCGCCTTATTGGGCGAAGAGGTTGGAGGAGGCGTTTCGCTCTCCATCATCTCGGGGAGGAGACTTCCCGAAGAAGAGGATCGCCCAGAAAAACTCTGTGCCGACCTGTAAAAATGCATGAACGCGTTACGTATATCTTCAGTAACAGCAATGGAGCAGGACGCTATCAAAGTACTCCGGATTCACTTATGGTTTGGCAGAGGGCTTATTCCCTTGTTGGAGCTGTTTAACGGCGTCGCTTTCCAAACCCAAGCCGCTCGATGGTGGCACCTTGCTCTTCTTGGAAGACCGCCCCTCCCAATCTTCGGAGGCGGCCCTTTTCCTCCTGCTTGGAGAAGGGATACTGGGTCCTATTCCTCCTCCGTCTTCGGGCGAGGAAAGGTCGATTTCTCCGGACCCAGTGTCCGACTTACCTCCAAAAAGAAGGTCATCTTGGGTCTTCTCGCCCTCCCCTGCTGATGCCCGGTATGGTGCTGAGGCCAGCATCCTTGTTAACACAGGCGTGGCTGAGTCTTCGGGAAGGGGAGCCGGACACCTAATCCGTTCCACCTTCTTTATCCAGCCCTGAAAAAAGGATGATACTATTGGTATCTTGCCACTTGGTATCTGACTATAAGGTATTCGGTAAACAGGTACTTACCGGGGTATCCGGATGGTTACAGTCTAGTCCGACATCTTTAGTGGTGTCCGGCCATTGCCTTCGTTTCCCGAAGAATAATCTCAACATTCATTCGTGCGTTGTGCCGAAGAAGTGCTGATGAGTCCGCGGCCCTTCCGGATTGAACTCCCATAGGCGGAGAGGCCGTCGCTGGCACGGAAGGGTCCGACGAACTAGCATTACTTGAACGACGTTGGCTATGTCGATATCCGTCTCAATGAGGCTTCGGATGCAACTTTGCAGAGCTCGCACATCATTCGTTGATCCCCAATCCAGCCCCTTGTTAATCCACGATGCAAGCTGAATTGGTGGGCTAGATCGAAAGGCAGGCGCAGCTGCCCACTTGGAGCCACGGGGCTCGGTGATATAGAACCACCCCTGCTGCCATAAATCGGAAGATTTGGAGAAGGATCCTTTCAGCCAAACAGCGCTAGCAAGCTTGCAAATAGTAGCGCCACCGCACTCAGCTTGCTCCCCTTCTATCGCTTGCGGCTTCACATCAAATTCTTGAGCCACAAACCGAAGTGCGGAGGAGTTCGGAGAAAGGCTTCGCATGTGACGATAAACACCGAGATAAGAAGAATAGAGTCCAGGGCCAGATCATGAAAATCTAGCCTGTAATAGAACATGAGCCCTCGGACAAAGGGGTTAAGTGCAAACCCTAAACCACGAAGGAAGTGGGATACGAACACGACCCTCTCGCCGGATCGGGGGGTGGGAATAACCTGCCCCTCGACAGGAAGCCGATGATGGATTTCTGCGGTCAGGTACCTCGCCGACCGAAGCTTGGCAATATCTCCCTCTATGACAGAAGAAGCTACCCACCGGCCTTGACGGCTGGATCCGAACATGATTGGGGCTTGAGGAAACCGAAACCCGGGTGTTGGAACTCGGGGTAGCAGGGGTCGAAGAAGAAGCCAGCGTGAAAGAAAAAGACGGGTCTATACCCCTATATAAAGGCTGCGAATATCCAACGTCTCCTCCTGGGCCTCGAAACTTGCCTATTCCCAAGGAGTTGTACCCAAGCGACGGTTGGATTACCCACGTCTGGGTTGGCAAGAATCCCCTAAAGAAGGGAAGACACAATCTCCGCTTGGATAAGACATGCCAATAAAACCACATCTCGAGACGTGGGACGATGGGCCAGCTAAAGGCTCGAAAATAATTGCCGAGCAGGCGTGATGTCATATTACCAAAAATTATTAGCGGATTGAGCCCGTGAAATATTATATCCTCTGCAGTTGTGTATACAAGTCCGGATACAATCATTACATCTGAATACTATCTTGGAGTTCGGAAAGGGGAACCCGCCTTGCAATGCCGAAGACAATCTACGCGCCGAACTCCTCATCATTGAAGCCAGGTTCAGGGGCTACAGAGGGAGTCCTGGACTAAGGGGTCCTCGGGCGTCCGACCCGTTATCCATGGGCCGGACTGGTGGGCTGTGAAGACATGAAGGCCGAAGACTGTACCCGTGTCCGGATTGGACTCTCCTGGGCGTGGAAGGCAAGCTAGGAGACCGATTATGAAGATTCCTTCTTATGTAACCGACTCTATGTAAACCCTAGATCCCCCCGGTGTCTATATAAACCGGTGGGGCTAGTCCGGAAAGGATACATTCATTACCATAGTCATACAGGCTAGACTTCTAGGGTTTAGCCGTTACGATCTCGTGGTAGATCAACTCTTGTAATACTCATATTCATCAAGATCAATCAAGTAGGAAGTAGGGTATTACCTCCATACAGAGGGCCCGAACCTGGGTAAACATCGTGTCCCCCGTCTCCTGTTACCATTGATCCTAGACACACAGTACGGGACCCCCTACCCGAGATCCGCCGGTTTTGACACCGACACACCCTCCCATGTATATAAAGGGGGGAGGAGAGGTGGCCGGCCCAAGGGGGGGCGGGCCATGGGGGGAATCCTACTTGGACTCCCGGTCCAAGTAGGATTCCCCCCTTTCCTATTCCCACAAGGAGAAGGAGGGAAGGAGGAGGAGAAGAGAAGGAAAGGGGGCCGCCCCCCAACCCTAGTCCAATTTGGTTTGGGCTTGCGGGGCGCGTGCCACCACCTGG
>NC_057811.1:120884152-120910033 GCF_018294505.1 Triticum aestivum | reverse complement strand
AACTGTCAGTGTCAAAACCGGCGGATCTCGGGTAGGGGGTCCCGAACTGTGCGTCTGAGGTCGATGGTAACAAGAGACAGGGGGCACGATGTTTACCCAGGTTCGGGCCCTCTCTATGGAAGTAATACCCTACTTCCTGCTTGATTGATCTTGATGAATATGAGTATTACAAGAGTTGGTCTACCACGAGATCGTAATAGCTAAACCCTAGAAGTCTAGCCTGTATGAATATGGTAATGAGTATCTCCCCTTTCCGGACTAGGTCCTGCGGTTTATATAGGCACCGGGAGGATCTAGGGTTACACAAGGTCGGTTACAAAGGAAAAGAATCTACATATTTGGTCGCCAAGCTTGCCTTCAACGCCAAGGAGAGTCCCATCCGGACACGGGTGCATTCTTCGGTCTTCGTATCTTCGCAGCCCATCAGTCCAGCCCATGGCTAACAGGCCGGACGCCCGAGGACCCCTTAGTCCAAGACTCCCTCAGTAGCCCCCGAACCAGGCTTCAATGATGAGGTGTTTGGCACACAGATTGTTTTCGGCATTGCAAGGCGGGTTCCTCCTCTGACGACTTCCAATTAATGTATTCGACTTATAATTCAATGCCACTCCCCTCGGCTTCTGTGCATCTATGTCTTCAGCTTCCACGCGTCGGGCGAATGCGGACGGTCAGGGTATTTTTGCAAATAACACCCTGGCCATGCAAGGAAGAGCGTCTATTTAAAGGGATTGGATCTCAGACCCGTTCGGCACCACGCGGAGAAAATCCTCAGAGATTGCTAGGAAAGGCCATTCCAACATGGCTAGCATCCCCCGCTCTTCCTCCCGTTCCGGCCCAGAGAAAGGCTAGTGGGAGAGGTGTTCCGTATCTCATGGCCAGCTGGAGAAGCTGCAAACGCAGGGGTTTCTCCCTCCTGCAGATCTGGTCCCTGTTCGGGCAGGGTTGGCTTCCTTCAACGTCAAGACCCAGGCGGAGGATTTTCCTAATCCGTCCGTGGGGGAACGAGTGTGCTTCGTCCCCTACCTGCTGAGGGGCGTGCGATTTGCCATTCACCCATTCCTCCGAGGGCTTCTGTAGTATTATGGCCTCCAGCTGCACAATTTTACCCCAGCCTCCATCCTGCACATTGTAGGTTATGTCGTTTATGCGAACTATTCCTGGGTTGTGAGGCCCATTTTGATTTGTGGAGAAAGTTGTTTTGCCTTGTCCCGCGCAACCATGAGGGATCGATATTCAAAGTGGGCGGGGCCGAAGTATGGCGTATTGCTGAGACCGGATACCTATCCGGCACACCGGAGAAAGCTTCCGAAGAGTGGACCTCCGAGTGGTTCTACATAGATGATGTCGTACTTCTAGATCCAGTACGGAGAGGTCTCCCCGAGTTTGCGAGTGTTCCTCTGAAGAAGCGCCACAGCTGGCGCCCTCGAAGCCCCGAGGAGGAAGATAGTGCGGAAGTTCGCCAACTCCTGAGCAAGATCAAGACGCTTGCCCATTCCGGGTATACGATAGTCGAAGTGATGGTGACCTCCATAGTACGGGGAGTTCAGCCACTCCAATACAGAGGACTTCCCATGTGGAATTACAAAGGGGAAGATGACGCCTCCCGCTGCGGCAGGAAAGGTTGAGACACCCCTGCCGCCCTAGCCAAAATATTGGCCGAACTGTTCAAGGGTGAGGAAGAGGAGTTCCTGCGCAGCACGCACAGAGAAGGATATTCCATGTACAATCCTCCTAGCTGGGTGAGGCCCCACCTTTTGCTCCACTCATTCTTCTCCCTGAGCTTTATTAACCCGTCCACTTACAACAGCACTAGCGAAAGACTTCCGAGGGGCTTTACATCCCCACCCCGCAGCCCGAGGGCAACAATCGGGACCTTGACCCCGGATTCGAAGAGGATCCGGATATATTTGTGGTGCTGGAGAATGGCGTGTTCTACCAGGCGAGCTACGACGACATCGAAGTGGCCATCATCGCCGATTACCCTGGTCTTCTCCCGCTTCACACGTAAGTAGTCAGGAGACATCTTCCCCGAAAGGATTCCCTCGTTCCGCCTCACCCACCGCACTGTCTCGTGCGTCGAAGGGGAGGCGTTCGACATACCGTGCTACTCCAGGAGCGACTCCAAAGAGAGCGGCTCCCGCACCGGGCAAGCCTTTGAAGAGGAAGGTAGGCGAAGACCCGATCGGGCCCTCGTTAAAGAGGTATGGGTTTGCAAATATGTTTTTTAATAGTCACATCCAACTGTGACTTTCACGTTCATCCCGTATCAGGAAAAGAGTGCGCCAGACTGTGTCCGGGGGTCCGGGCAGTAATACTCCCAGCAGCCAGGATCCAGCCCCAGCCGAGGGGGTGGGGGCTGATATGGGAGTGACGATGGACTGTCCTTTGGCCGAGGGCTCGGAAAATACGTGCGTCACCAACTCGGAAGTGGAGAGCGCCATGAATCATCGGCGCTGGAGGGCCATTTTATGAGACCCCTACTGTTCGAAAGAGGCGGTTGATGCCTTCAGCTCGGCTGACGCATACATCCGAGCTGCTCGAGATGGGCTTAGCAGAGCCACCAAGCAGCATTTAACGGATGTGCGGGTAAGATTTATTTTGTCCAAAAAGGATAAGCACATGCTAGTAGCCCCTGAGACTGAAAGCAGTTGGCACAAGTGATTTAAGGATCGATGTATAACCAGGTTCTGACGGAGAGGAACAACCTACTAGCTCAAGAGCTGGAGCAGTGTCGGACACAGCTAAATGCTTCTATCGCCGAACTGAAAGAGTCCAAGAAGGCATCTTCTGGTAAGGTTCCCCTCCATCGAGGAATAGCAATTATATAGTAGCGGCGCTAATACTGTTGCTTATCTTATAATAGGATCATCAGGTCAACTGGAAGAGAAGTTGAAAACCGCTCAATCGGGAGAAAAAGAGGCAAAAAGACTACACGCCGCAGGCGAGCGTATCCTGGTTCGAGTCAGAGAGGAGAAAAACAAACTCTAAGATTCAAACACCAAACTGGGCGAAGAACTGAAAGATGTACGAGCCTAGCTAGCCAACTCCGTGAAGGAGAACAAAAGGCTGCGAGTCGGCATATTCAGTACGTGGCCAAACTTACCTTATAACGGTTTTGTCGTGATTTTGTCACGGCAGATGTCCTAGAGAAAGGACTTAGTCGTGGAGCCATCGCTACGGGTTAGCTTGAAGGGGTTAAAGCGGACAAGGGATGCAAGAGAGTTTTATACTAGTTCGGCCCCTTCGATGAAGGTAAAAGCCTACGTCTAGTTGTGATGGAATTGATGGGGTTTAGATGACCAGGGAGTGGATCCGCTTTGCCTGAGTCTCAAGTTGTTGTCTCTTGTCCTGAACCGCCGCCGGGTCGTCCCCTTATATACATGGGTTGACGCCCGTCTGTTTACAGACTCCGAGGCCGGATCATAATCGTGTCCGGCTCAGTCTCTGATACGCATATCTTACAACACAAGTTTACATCTCAATGCGGGTTTGTGTCTACATGCCTTAAACCGGCTTTGGGCCCTGGGCCTTCATGAAGCGTCACCGTCTGTCTTCATGGGCTTCAGATACAGATGAACTACTTATGAAGTTAACCCGGCCTCTCCTGGCCGGTTTACGCCCAGTGGTAATATCCTCAACATTAGGCCCCAGATTGATTTGAACTGGTTCATGTCAATCCTCAATACTTGAGAAAATTTCTTCTTCAACATCTTCACACAATCTTGTAAACCGCCATGACATCATCTTCTAGAATCTTGGTAAACCGCCATGACGTCACCTGTCATTAACGAGCCTCCAACAATCGAGGCGACAACATCACCTTATATCCAAAAATCCGGATCCTCGATTTTCGCATCTGTCGTTTATCCCCTTATAAATAGGGCCAGGGGGTCTTTCCAGTTTCCCCCTCATGCCTCTTCGCTTCATCTTCCTCCTCACGACGCCCGAACCTTCGACCTCGGCCACCGCCGTCAACCTTCGACTGCTGCACCAACCTTGGCCGCTGCATCGACCTGAACGTACCAGAGCTCCTCTGCGTGCCGCCGCTGCTCAACAGCATCCGTAAGTCTCCCCTTTCTCTTACCATAGATCTGCACTTAGGGTTTCTGTCGTTCATCGGTGTTCGTTGCCGCCGTTCTTTTCCGTTATTTATATCCATGGGTTAGATCCAAAAACCACATAGGTCTCGTGCGGTAGTAGTTTAAACCACATAGATCTCGCGCTTTAGCAGTTTCAGCACCTGTTTGATATCCCACTAATCTCATCTTGGTGAACCTTCAGTACACTGGAATTTAAGCCAGAATATATTTTGTTTTTCCTACGCGCGGTAGATCTGAAATTACCATGACAAGATGTGAAACTTGTTTCTTCCTTCTCTTACACCCTCTGAATACCAGATTGGCCGGTTTAACCTCACAGAAAAAATGATGACCCGGTAGATACCATTAGTCCCCTGTTGAACCGCCAATGCATTACACCGTTCCATTGCCAGACTCCGGTTTACGAATAACCAAATCCGGTTTATCAATATGCTAGTATCCTCATACCGCTGTATAGTTGTCCACTGTAAATCTTAAACCGGTAATACTCATGTTTCAGATTTTCCTTGTCATGGCTAAACAAGTCTATGAGTGCAATTGGGCTCCCTCTCGAGGAACTGAGGAGCAATTAAACAACCTTGTTAAAACGGGCGCTTTAGCCAAGAAAGATGTCATCCACTGGAGGGTCCCTGGCCCGGAGAATCCTCCTACACCCAAGGATGGAGAAGTAGTCGTGTTTGCTGATCATCTCGGACGAGGTTTTAGCCCTCCCGGTTCAAAAAATTTCCGAGATGTGCTAGCCAATTTTCAGCTGCGCCCTCAAGACATCGGTCCCAACTCTGTTACCAATATCTGCCACTTCCAAGTATTCTGTGAAGCTTATTTGCAAGAGGAACCTACAGTCGAACTGTTTAGGGATTTCTTTCATTTAAACCGTCGCACCGAGTTCTCAGATGGACCCAATACGGAACTGGGCGGAATGGCGGTTCAGAAGAGGAAAGAAGTCACCTTCTCCCATCCCAAACTCCACAGTCACCCCAAAGAGTGGAACCAAACTTGGTTTTACTGCATGTATACCTCTCCATCTGACGAAAACACCCTGCCGGGTTACCGCCCTGAACGCCTGAGCAACACACACACGTTTCCTCAGAGGTTGACAGCAAGAGAACGGGCCAACTATGCTCCCCAACTATCAAAGCTTAGAGCCTTCATGGCGAATGGTTTGACAGGAGTTGATCTTGCTCGTTGCTGGATAAGCTGGAGCATTCTGCCCTTAAGCCGGCGCCCCGGTTTGATGTGTGAGTACACGGGTAGTCTGAAGGATGCTCAGCGGCACATTGATATTCAGCTTACAGACGAAGAAGTCACTGAAGCTGTAAAGAAAATACTGAACAAACCGGAGGCCGTCTGTGCCCAAATCGGACTACTCCCTTTCTGCACCTTCAACAAACCACCAGCTGTAAGAATCATACAATCCTTTGTATCTGAATTTGCTTCTGTCCAAATATTCTCTGAGTGTGATTATTTTCTAACAGGGTGATGATCCGTTCTGGAACAAGAAACCACCACAAGATAAACCGGCAAAACCGCAAGACAAACCGGTCAAGCCAGTTTGTCCAAAGACCAAGGTTGTTAAGAAACCTGCCAAGAGAAGGACCACTGCATCCTCCGATCTACTAGCTGATGACAATGTGCGTAATCCGGAATCAGAGGTAGAACTTGACTCTCTTGGTTCATTTTCGTACATCTCATTGACAATGATTATTATCAGGACGACGCTGAAGGCAGTCACGCTGAGGACGTAGAGGTAACTATTCTTTCCTCCGATTCAGATCCTCTGCCAACATCAAAAATCCGTCAAGCAAACCGGAAAGTAAAATTTTCTCACCCTGTTGCTTACTTGGACCCAAACTTTCTTTTGAAGACGCAGCAGCACGAAGCTCGCCGTACAACCCGGCACAGTGGCCAGGTAGTTACCTCCGCCGGTGTACCGAACAACCCGGTTCGGAAACGCCGATCAGAGGTCTCTTATCCCATTGATACTTCATGCCCAAAAGTAGGTTGTTTTCGCCAGCCTCTTAACCCGTCTGATTCAAATTATCAGGGTACTTCTCACTCATCCTCTGGTGAGTCCTCGGCCACACAGCTTCCACCCCTCAAAACAGTTCCTGGGTGAGTTATGCACATGTCTTTATCCTTGATGTGTTTTACATACTGTACTGATCCTTATGTCCATCTTTTTGCAGCGCCAAGCCAAGACCCAGCAAGGAAGCTCGGTTAAACAAACCGGCTGATGATAATGTAGCTACTGAACCGGAAACAGGTCCAGAGACGGAAGAAACCGATGTTGATGCCATGCTTCACGATCCGCCGCTTCAAGACCATGACTTCCAAGCCGAACAAGTGCAAGTTGACAGTACCAGCCATGCAGACCGGCCAACCAGCCCTGTCCGAACTGATGACAAACCGGTCAGTCCAGTTAAGGACACTGATAAACCGCCAACTCCGGTGAAGGCTGCTGATGAAGAATATGACGTTATTATGATTACTGGCACTGGCCACACCACTCCTGGCAATCCTGTAGCTTTGTCAAAACATACTGCCAAGGATGATCTCTCTGCTATCGGCAAAGGCAAATGGAATGCCGATTTATCAAGCTACGCCCATCTCAATGCTCAAGACATTCACTCTGGCTTCTTGAACCGTCTGTATACCAGCCGTGATTATGAAGCTAGTTTGGTAAACTTAATGAAGGAGCGATATGAGGTAACTACCATTTTTCTCTTTTGTCCAATTGTAGTTTATCAATTCCTAGTAGCCCCCAAGTGACGGTTTATGATACCGATCTAAACCGGGACTTTTGTCACAACTTATCTTTGCATATTTTGCCTCCAAAGACCAGATTACCTTGTTAAGATGGACCAGTTCCTTAAAATTTGCCATACTGTTCTTTCGCCGGTATAGTCCCCAACAGCCGGTTTAACTTTATAAAGATGAACCGGGACTGTAGAAGAGTTCCCATATCAACAACTTTTTGAGCAAACACACATTAGCCCCCAAGTGCCAAGCTTAATACTTGTATTGTGCTTGGGACTTGTAAAAATTTCTGAGTAAAAGCAAATATAAGTTAGCCCCCAAGTACTAAGGGCATAATTTGTTACGTGCTTGGTACTTCAAATATGTACTGTCAACTCATTAGGTATCTGTCTCTTTACAGGCGGAGCTGAGCAAGAAGGAACGCCAAACCGCTGATCTGCAAGAGAACATCAAAACCCAGCAAGCTGAAGCCTCCAAAGCGAAGGAAGAGTTGACCCGCGCTCTAGGCACTATGGGGAAACTGAAAGAGGGCTTCAACAAAGAGCAGGCGGATTGGGAGACTGAAAAAGCCGCTTTGATAAAAAGGGCTGAAATGGCAGAAGCCGCTCTTAAACCGGTGGTTGACGAGCTGACTGGTGTAAAGCGGCAAGTGCATGCTATGACCGCTGCTGTGTTTGGTAAACATCCTTCCTTTATGCTTTCAACATATCCTCTCATGCGTTGCCAGTTTACTGATGTTTGTAATGATACAGGAACCCGTATTAGCCATCTGGGCTCTAATGTGCAGAAGAAGTTGAAAGCTGCCTACACGCTGATAGAGCAACTGTATACCGGCGCATAACGGATTATCTGCACCGCTTCGCACAATAAGCCACCCCTGACGTTGATCAAGGATACCTTAGACAGGCTATCTATGCTGCCTGCCCGGATAGAAGAGCTGAAGAGGTCTGCTGCAAGGGCTGGCGCTCTGACCGCGCTAACACGGGCAAAAGCATGGGTGCCTGATCTTGATCCGACGGACGTGGCTAAAGGCTACCCAAGCTTGAAAGAAGACGGATCAAAATTTTGCACTGAAGATCTCCGCGCCATAAACCGGGAAGTACGTCCACTGGCTTGTCAACTTGCTGAAGAACTTGATCTTTCACATTATCAGGCGAGTTATGATATCAATAACAAGCGGGTTGCTGCACCAGCTCCTGAAACTCAAAGCCTGACCCCTCCAATCCGTAAGCACACTTATGCCCCTGATATTGAACCGTCCACCCTTATAAGCCACGAAGCTGTGTTCCAAGCTTTAACTGGGATCGACTGGACAACTGTTGACTTCCAGCCGCTGGGTAGGGACGAAGAAGAAGAACCGGTGCAAGATGACCCGCAGCCGTCAGGTCAAGCTGCTCAGTGATCATAACCCGGGGGCCGGTTTAACCTTCCATACTGCAATGTTTATTGAGAAACAATTATTTCTTTGGGTACTGAAACTCCTTGTAATAGGCTAGTTAAAACACTTGGTCTGTTATGCCTTCGTGCATATTTATCTGCAACTGATGCGTGTTAATCCGCCATGCTTTGAGATATGATGTTCATAATCCATAGCTATTTATTCCAATTGTTCCTGCAGATAAAAATCTTAAAGCGCCTTGGCGGTTTACCACCGGGTGGGTCATGATACCCAACTATATATATGACCAAGTTTTATAACCAAGGTTGTAAAAGATAACCAAGTATGGAAATATATGATACCTGCAACCTTTAGGCATAGTGTTGGCTGACCAACCTTGTAATGAAGGTAATAACCTTAATCCGGAGTAAAAGTATCTCCTGTTATATAATGCCGGTTTACAACAAAACCGTTCCGGGTTGTGATAAACACCGGCTTATTCCATACTGGTGACTATGAGTCAAAACCAGACCGGGCTGATAGTCTCCGGATTATAACTTGGTCATGCACTGACAACTTTTAGTTGACAGCCCAACTGGGTTGATAAACACTGGTTTGAAAACGTCACAAATCTTAGCAGAAGAAAAAGAAACTTAGCAAAAGGCAAATAAAACCGTTGTAGTCGAGGCTTTTCACGGGCTGCCAGGCCCCAAATTTGATCAAGAGGTGTTGCTATGGTTCGGGTTCGACCAAGCCCCCAAGTGATGCTGTGGCATTACGCCGATCAAAAGGCATTGCTATGGTTCGGGTTCGACCAAGCCCCCAAGTGATTCTGTGGCTTTACGCCGATCAAGAGGCATAGCCATGGTTCATGTTCGACCATGCTCCCAAGTGATGCTGTGGCATCACGCCGATCAAGAGGCGTGGCTATGGTTCGGATACGACCAAGCCCCCAAGTGATTTTGTGGCTTTACGCCGATCAATAGGCGTAGCCATGGTTCGGGTTCGACCATGCTCCCAAGTGATGCTGTGGCATTGCGCCGATCAAGAGGTGTAGCTATGGTTCGGATACGACCAAGCCCCCAAGTGATCTGATATCAAGCTTTAAGAAGCTAAATCAAGGGGTAAACCGGACGCTGCTTTGTAAGCTCCATGTAACCACACGTGATGTAAGAAAACAACAGATACCCTGCTTTAGCTGAGGTTCCGGTTTATTATATTGATCATAATATATACAATGTCATAATATGTACATAAGCAGAGCCTGTAGCTCAAGTATAGTAGGGCCAAAGATGAGCAATATTCCACGGCCGGTTGGTCTCCTCCTCCGATTTACGTGAGTCTTTGCGCTCTCGAACATCGATTAGGTAGTACGACCCATTGTGCAAATCCTTGCTGACCACAAAAGGCCCTTCCCAAGGGGGGGATAGCTTGTGCATATCCGTCTGATCCTGGATGAGTCGAAGCACCAATTCTCCTTCTTGAAAGGTTCTGGTTCTAACCCGGCGGCTATGATAACAACGCAGATCTTGCTGATAAATCGCCGAACGGGCTGCCGCCATATCACGCTCCTCATCTAACAGGTCAAGGGCTTCCTGCCGTGCCTTCTCGTTATCCGCTTCAACATACGCCGCTACACGAGGCGAGTCATGACGGATGTCACTAGGAAGAACCGCTTCCGCTCCATAAACCATGAAGAACGGCGTGTAGCCTGTCGATCTGTTGGGTGTGGTATTGATGCGCCATAACACTGAAGGTAACTCCTCAACCCAACAACCCGGCATCCGTTGCAAAGGAACCATAAGCTGGGGTTTGATGCCTCTCAAGATCTCTTGATTGGCCCTCTCCGCTTGACCATTGGACTGGGGGTGAGCCACTGATGACACGTCAAGCCGGATGTGCTCACGTTGACAGAACTCCTTCATGGCACCCTTTGACAGATTGGTACCATTGTCTGTTATAATGCAGTGTGGAAAGCCAAACCGGAAGATCACCTTTTTGATGAATTGAACTGTCGTGGCTGCCTCACACTTACTAACTGGCTCTGCCTCCACCCACTTCGTGAACTTATCAACCGCCACCAAAAGGTGGGTATTCTTATCCTTGTCCCTCTTGAAAGGCCCAACCATATCCAGCCCCCAAGTTGCAAACGGCCAGGTGATTGGAATCATCCTCAATTCTTGAGCTAGTACATGAGCATGCCGTGAGAATTTCTGACAACCATCACATCTTTTAACCAAGTCCTCGGCATCATCATGAGCTGTCAACCAATAGAAACCGTGACGAAACGCCTTGGCCACCAAAGATTTTGAACCGGCATGGTGTCCACAATCTCCTTCGTGGATCTCACGCAAAATTTCATGGCCTTCATCAGGAGATACACAGTGTTGAAACGCCCCTGTCACACTGCAATGATGCAACTCTCCATTGATAATAGTCATGGACTTGGACCGCCGGGTTATCTGCCTGGCCAAAGTTTCATTCTCTGGTAACTCGCCCCGGTTTATATACGCCAGATACGGAACCGTCCAATCCGGGATAACATGTAAAGCCGCCACCAACTGAGCCTCCGGATCAGGAACAGCCAAATCCTCTTCACCAGGGAGCTTGACGGACGGATTATGCAAAACATCCAGGAAGACATTAGGTGGAACCGATTTACGTTGGGAGCCCAGGTAGCTTAAAGCATCTGCTGCTTCATTCTTCCGCTGGTCCACATGATCCACCTGATAACCTTTGAAGTGACCTGCAACAATATCCACCTCACGACGATATGCTGCCATTAGTGGGTCCTTGGAATCCCAAGTGCCAGACACTTGTTGAGCCACCAGATCTGAGTCACCAAAGCATTTAACTCGGCTGAGATTCATCTCCTTAGCCATCCAAAGACCATGGAGTAAGGCCTCATATTCAGCTGCATTATTAGTGCAAGGGAACATTAAACGGAGAACATAACAAAACTTATCACCTCGTGGGGAAGTTAACACAACTCCAGCCCCTGAGCCCTCCAATTGCCTGGACCCATCAAAATGAATAGTCCAATAAGTGTGATCCGGCTTCTCTTCTGGTGCTTGTAATTCTGTCCAATCATTGATGAAATCCACAAGTGCCTGAGATTTGATCGCCGTTCGGGGTATGTATTTCAACCCGTGAGGCCCGAGCTCGATAGCTCACTTAGCAATCCGACCAGTTGCCTCCCTATTCTGGATTATATCCCCCAAAGGAGCAGAGCTGACCACCATGATGGGATGACCTTGCAAATACTGCTTAAGCTTCCGGCTTGCCATGAAAACCCCATACACCAATTTTTGCCAATGCGGGTACCTCTGCTTGGATTCAATGAGTACTTCACTAATATAGTAAACCGGCCGCCGAACCGGATATTCATTTCCTGCCTCCTTGCGCTCCACTATAATAGCCACACTAACAGCCCGAGCGTTAGCTGCCACATATAGCAACAATGGCTCTTTGTCAACCGGAGCAGCGAGAACCGGCAGATTAGCTAGTTGCCGCTTTAAGTCCTCAAATGCTTCATTAGTGGCATCTCTCCAGACGAAGTTATCCGTTTTCCTCAGCATCTGATACAAAGGGATGGCCTTCTCGCTGAGGCGACTGACAAAATGGCTCAACGCGGCAATCCGGCCTGCCAGGCGTTGAACATCATTGATACACTTCGGTTTAGCCAAGGAGGTGATGGCTTTGATTTTTTCCGGATTAGCTTCAATGCCCCTATTAGACACCAAAAAACCCAAGAGCTTGCCTGCAGGTACACCAAAGACGCACTTGGCCGGATTAAGCATCATTTTATAAACCCGCAGGTTATCAAAGGTTTCCTTCAAGTCATCATTCAATGTCTCCTTTTTCCTTGATTTCACCACAATATCATCCACATAGGCGTGAACATTGTGGCCGATCTGTTTATGAAGACAATTCTGCACACACTGTTGATAAGTTACCTGTGCACTCTTGAGCCCAAAGGGCATGGACACATAGCAGAAGGCTCCAAAGGGCGTTATGAAGGCCGTTTTCTCCTGGTCCTTAACTGCCATTTTGATCTGATGATAACCAGAATATGCATCCAAAAACTTAACCGCTCACAACCCGCTGTAGCATCAATAATATGATCAATACGGGGGAGGGCAAAAGGATCTCCTGGACAAGCTTTGTTGAGATCTGTGTAGTCCACACACATACGCCAAGTGCCATTCTTCTTGAGGACCAGCACCGGATTAGCCAACCACTCAGGATGGAATACTTCAATGATAAATCTAGCTGCCAAGAGCCTGGCTACTTCTTCTCCAATAGCTTTGCGTCTTTCTTCATTGAACCGGCGGAGAAACTGCTTGACCGGTTTATACTTAGGATCAACATTGAGAGTGTGCTTAGCGAGTTCTCTCGGTACACCAGGCATGTCAGAAGGCTTCCATGCAAAGATGTCCCGATTCTCACGGATGAACTCGATGAGCGCGCTTTCCTACTTCGGATCCAAGTTAGCGTTGATGCTAAACTGCTTGGACGAATCGCCAGGCACGAAGTCAACAAGTTTAGTCTCATCAGCCGATTTAAACTTCAGGGCCGGATCATGCTCCGTAGTTGGTTTCTTCAACGAAGTCATATTTGCCGGATCAACATTGTCTTTGTAAAACTTCAACTCCTCTGTTGCACAAACCGACTCAGCATAAACCGCATCACCTTCCTCACACTCCAGAGCAATCTTGCGGCTTCCATGCATGGTTATAGTTCCCTTGTGACCTGGCATCTTGAGCTGTAGATAGACATAACAAGGCCGTGCCATAAACTTAGCATAAGCTGGCCGTCCAAATAGGGCATGATACGGGCTTCTGATTTTCACCACTTCAAAGGTCAAGGTTTCTGATCTCGAGTCATGCTAATCTCCAAAAGCCACCTCGAGAGCTATCTTACCAACAGGATATGCCGACTTACCAGGCACCATGCCATGGAACACCGTATTGGACGGTTTAAGATTTTTATCTGTTAGCCCCATGCGACAGAAAGTTTCATAATAAAGGATATTGATACTACTCCCTCCATCCATGAGTACCTTAGTGAACTTATAACCTCCCACCTAAGGTGCCACCACCAGAGCCAGATGACCCGGATTGTCAACCCGGGGTGGATGATCATCTCTACTCCACACAATGGGCTGCTCGGACCAGCGCAAATAATGCGGCACCGCCGGTTCAGTGGCATTCACCATCCTTTTATGAAGCTTCTGATCGCGCTTGTCCAAGCTAGTGGTGAAGACATGATACTGTCCGCTATTCAACTGCTTTGGGTTGCTCTGGTAACCCGACTGCTGCTGGTGCTGCTGCTGACTGCCCTGATGATTATAGCCACCTTGGTTACCTTGATTACTTTGATTGTTATGTCCACCCTGATTGCCATGGAATCCCGAACCGGAATTTCTTCCGCCATAACCCGTCCCATGAGAGACAGAGCCCGAACCGCCTCCTGATCCATGATCATACCGGAAAGAATCATAATTTTTGAACTCTTGCATGATATAACAATCTTTACAGAGGTGTGTAGATGGTTCCTCCTTCGTCCCATGCTTTGGACAGGGCTGGTTCAACAGATACGACAAACGGTTCAGATTAGGATTCGGCATTCCATTCCGCCGGGGCGGTTTACCCTTACGCCGCTGGTCCTTGTCGTGCGTATTAGTGTTAGCCACAAAGCTAAACCGTGGTCCGCTTTACGCTTGCCGCCGTTTCCCTGACCCGCCGGGTTGTGGTGCCGTCCCTTGGCGTTGCCGCTCTTCTTTCACTTCCCTGTCTTATCATTGTCAGACTCGGGATCCTTGGTACTATCAGAGTCGGCATACTTCACCAGTGCAGCCATGAGGGTTCCCATGTCATTACAATGACGTTTGAGCCGTCCCAACTTCAACTTCAAGGGTTGAAACCGGCAATTGCCTTCCAATGTTAAAACTGTGGTGTCAACGTTGATGCGGTCTGATGAATGCAAAATCTTCGAAACCCGGCGTACCCAATGGGTTGTTGGCTCTCCTTCCTCCTGGACACAGGCAGCTAAGTCCACAATTGACATGGGCTGCTTGCATGTATCCTTGAAATTTTGAACAAACCGGGCTCTCAACTCAGCCCATGACCTGATAGAATTAGCCGGTAAACTCTTTAGCCAAGTGCGGGCCGTTCCTTCTAGCATCATGGTGAAGTACTTCGCACATGCCGCATCATCCACGTCCAGCATCTCCATGGCCATCTCATAGCTTTCAACCTATGTTTCAGGGGATAAATCGGCGGTGTAATTCGGCACCTTGCGCGGGCCCTTGAAATCTTTGGGCAGGCGCACATTGCGCAACGCCGGGACAAGACATGGCACTCCCTAGGAACTAGAGGTAACTCCTGGTTCCACCGATGTGGTTGGACGAACCGGAGTAAGCTGCGGGCCTTGTGCTGCGCCGCTAACTCGGCCTCTCTGCGTGCCCGAGCCTGGTCCACCACATCCTGAGCATCACCAGCACCACCCACCGGGTTATGGCCACGGGGCGGATCACGGTTCCGCGCATTGCTTGACACTGCCGGTTCATCCATACGCTTGCTATAACTCCGGCTTGGACGGGGAGTGGAATGAATCCGATCGCGACTATATGAATAAGCCTCCTGTTGAATCAAGGCTGTCTGAAGAAGCTCCTTAACCCGACGCGTCTCGACCGCTGCTGGAGAATCGCCTTCGATCGGGATGGCCGCCAGCCATGAAGCGGCATCGACAATGTTGTACATTGGGTTAGAATAATGACCCGGTGGTGTGGGGACATGAGGTACTAAAACGTTGTTCTGACGAGGCGGATCCACCAAACGTGGCTGAACCGGCGCCCTGCTCCGGGTGCCTCTGCCCGGTTTACCACTGGCGGATTACTGGTTCCTGCCCCTGGGGTGTTAAAGAGATTTCTAGCGTCATAAACCAGCGGCAAGCGAGATCGGTGCCTCCTCTTCAGGACTTCGTTCGACGCACTCTGATTTAGCATAAGCCGGTAAGCTTGTGCATCCAAAGCGGCCCGCTCCACGGCTATCCTGGTATCCTCACCTGCTAAGTTGGCTTTTGCCTGGGTGATCTGATCTTTCACTTTCGCGATTTCCGCATTGTGTGTATCCTGATCCGCCGGGTTAACCTCCGCCATTAGCGTTGCCAACATATCAAACAAATCAGATAGAACCTGAGCTGGCGGTCGCACAGGGCCTCCTGCCCCAGCCGCTGTCGCCGCTGCTGATCCAGAAATCATCGCCGCTGCGGTTGAAGAGTGGAGCGCTGGTTGCGTGCCGGCCATGAAGATCGCCACCCGGTTTGGCAGATCAAAGGGGTCCAGAATACTGTCGCCATCGGAACAGCCCCCAATCCGGCCATCTTGTAACTCATATAACGACTCGGTCTCTCTAATCGATGACTCGTCGCCGGAATAAACGATGGTCTCACCACCAGATTCCGATCTATCTTCAGATTCACCTCCATGGATAACTCCCACGAAGGCACGCTTCATGACAGGCTTGACCCGGGCAGATCTCGCACGCTGAGCCGTTTCGACAAGGTTAGCGCAGATGTCTGGCTCAGTGCCCAGTTCACCGATCTTGCCAATGAAAACGTGTATGCCACCAAAGGGGACCCGGTACCCGTACTGGATTGAGCCGGCCTCGGGGCCCCAGCCTGCATCGTCCATGTAGATCTTGCCGCGACGACTCTTGGTCATTCGGCCCACAGCGTAACCCTTGAGTCCTTCGAAGCTGCCCTCCAAGAACTTGAAACCATCGTGCGATAGCCCCACGGTGGGCGCCAACTGTCGTGGTTTTGTCACGGCAGATGTCCTAGAGAAAGGACTTAGTCGTGGAGCCATCGCTACGGGTTAGCTTGAAGGGGTTAAAGCGGACAAGGGACGCAAGAGAGTTTTATACTAGTTCGGCCCCTTCGATGAAGGTAAAAGCCTACGTCTAGTTGTGATGGAATTGATGGGGTTTCAATGACCAGGGAGCGAATCCGCTTTGCATGAGTCTCGAGTTGTTGTCTGTTGTCCTGAACCGCCGCCGGGTCGTCCCCTTATATACATGGGTTGAGGCCCATCGGTTTACAGACTCCGAGGCCGGCTCATAATCGTGTCCGGCTCGGTCTCTGCTACGCATATCTTACAACACAAGTTTACATCTCAATGCCGGTTTGTGTCTACATTCCTTAAACCGGCTTTGGGCCCTGGGCCTTCATGAAGTGTCACCGTCTGTCTTCATGGGCTTCAGATACAGATGAACTACTTATGAAGTTAACCTGGCCTCTCCTAGCCGGTTTACGCCAAGTGGTAATATCCCGAACAGGTTTGGAGGTAAAAGTAGCTGATATAGCTGTGATTGCAGGTATGTTGACGGGCCGTCCCGAAGAGGAGGTGTCGAGATCATCAAGTGATCTCCTGCAAGGGCTGTCGTGGTTGCACGAGCAAGCTTGGCAGGCAACTCGGAGTGTAGCCAAGGCCTTATGGCCATCCGACTCCCCTCCAGGGAGTATGGAGAAGCTTGTAGAGCTGTTCAAGGGAGCGCGGCGGCGTATCCGACTATGGAAGATATCGGCTTGCCGAGAGGGTGCGCGAGAGGCCTGGGCCATGGTAAAAACACGATATACCAAGCTGGATCCGAATCATATGGCTCGGATCGGACCGCTAGGGTAAAATGGGGAAGAAATTCCCGTTAGTTTAGTATATAACCAAGTAGAAGTAGCCGCCAAGTATTCCCAGTAGGATTGTAAGTTTGATAGCCTACTGGACGGCATAGAGGAGGAAGTTTTATAGTCCAAGTGACTATGTACTTTCCTTTGCATATGTAGCTCTAGCTGAAAAACGATTGTCATGGCGGACCTTTTCGCTTCAACCTCTCGACCCGAATGTGCGGAGTGTTTCCGAATACCAGAATGGCCGAGTAGACCGGGTATGCATGGAAACCAGGCGTAGGGGTCATAGTTGCTTGAACAGACAATTATCCAGCTAGTTATGTTATATTACATTAAGAGTGTAAGAAACATCTTCTAGAAAGAATAGTTCCGTTAAGGGTTCCTTTTCCTAGGTGTGCATGCATCGATGTGCATGTCCGAACTGTGATGAAGAAATCACAATTTGTACAGCTTCTGGGGGTTCATGATGGGACGAATGCGAAAACATCTTTACTTCACCGATCGAATATTCCCTTAAGAACGCTAGCTTTCGGCTTCACCCAGTCTGAGGTACACATCCGGATGACCCGGCAGTAACAATCGCAGAGGTGCTCCCTTTATGCCCTAGCCGAACTAACGGGAACGTAGGGCATAAGCACCGGAGCCAGGCAACCCAGCTTGGCCAAAACTTAAGTCATATTGATGCATATAATGGCGAAGAAAAGGTACATATGGGAGAAAATGGATATGTGAGGAGCTTGATGCTTAGAAAAGAACAATAGCAAACTTATGTCCAAGAAGCCCCCAGGTATAAGAGACGTACATACTTCAAGACGTATGCGTTGGGGGTGTACGGTCTAACCGCGCAAAAGCTTGTAAAGCTAAAAATAAAAACTAAAAGAGAGAAAAAATAATGGAAACAATAGGGGGAAGGAGACGAGCAAAGATTTCCACGCTAGGCATAGAATCTTCGGAGTCTGGTCGCGTTCCAGGGGTTCGGCTCTAATCGATTGTCTGACGCATCACGCAGGCGGTACGCCCCTCCGGTGAGAACTTCGTCGATGATGAAGGGACCCTCCCACTTGGGCTTGAGTTTGTCCTTTTTCTTCTCCGGCAGGCGCAGAACAAGTTCGCCGACATTGTAAGTTTTGGCCCACACCTCTCTGCTTTGATACCTGCGAGCCTGCTGTTGATAAAATGCGGAACGGACTTTTGCGACGTCGCGCTCCTCCTCTAGGGCATCTAAGCTGTCCTGCCGATCAAGCTCGACCTATCTCTCTTTGTACATGCGCACTCGAGGTGAGTCATGAATAATGTCGCAGGGTAGTACTGCCTCTGCGCCGTACACCATGAAGAAAGGTGTGAATCCGGTAGTGCGATTGGGCATGGTCCGCAGCCCCCAGAGTACGGAGTCGAGCTCCTCAACCCAGCGCTTGTCTGACTCTTTCAGAGACCGCACTAGGCTAGGCTTAATGCCGCTCATAATAAGACCATTGGCTCTTTCGACTTGACCATTTGTTTGTGGATGATATACAGAGGTGTAATCAAGCTTGATGCCTAGATTAGCGCACCAGGTTTTCACTTCGTTGGCTGTGAAATTGGAGCCATTATCAGTGCTGATGCTGTGCGGAACACCGTAACGGTGTACAATGCCGGATATAAAGTCTATTACTGGCCCGGACTCGACCGTTTTAACTGGTTTAGCCTCTATCCACTTGGTGAATTTGTCCACCATGACTAGCAAATATTTTTTCTTATGGCTTCCTCCTTTAAGGGGTCCAACCATATCCAGTCCCCAGACCGCAAAAGGCCAAGTGATGGGGATTGTTTGTAGGGCGGTGGGGGGCATAGGGCTTTGGTTGGCGAAGAGTTGGCATCCAATGCAACGTTGGACAAGGTCCTGTGTGCGTCCGCTCGGGCCGTCGGCCATTAGAATCCTGTACGGAAGGCCTTGCTAACAAGGGCCCGAGCTGCGGCGTGGTGCCCGCCGAGACCGGCATGAATCTCAGCCAGTAGCTGTCGCCCTTTTCCTCGGAGATACATCTTTGAAGGAATCCGGTAGCGCTTTTCTTATAGAGCTCTCTGTCGTGAACCTTGTAGCACTACAAAAAATACACTTCCGTGATGATACGTGTTTGTCACAGTAGGTCATGTTTTCTGTCATGCATGTACATCCATGACAAATTTATGATAGAATCAAGATAGTCATACCTGTGCTGTCGTAGAAGTGTTCCATGACATTACCAAAATTATCATCATGGAATTGTCCACTTCCATGATGATAAATCGCGTGTCACAGAAGTGCTTTCGACAAGGGTGGCCGACACGTGGCATCCACCGTAACGGAACGTCGTTAAGCTATCAGGTCCGGTTTTGGATCCGATAACCCGTTAACAGCCCCGACCAATGGGGATTTTCGACGTGTAAAATCATCATTGGCTGGAGGAAACACGTGTCGGCTCACCGTTGGGACAGATGTCATCCACTCATTGGACACAAAGCGCCTATGATACGTCGACACGTGGCACGGCCCAAAGAGGCCCGTTCCTGTGAAAATGCCAGCCCGTTTGACTTGGTCAAAAGGTGGCGGGCTGGCCCACGACAAGCCTGTTAACGGCCTATTCGCATATAGCCCATTTATAGCCCGCTAACCCAGGGCCCGTTTACGGCCTAACCGAATTAGGCCCAGTAGCGTCATCTGGGCCGTCCAATATAATTCCAGCCCGTTTTTACTTCCGGCCCATGTATGGCCCATGACGTCTTTCGGCCCATATGAGGCCCTTATTACTCTCGGCCCATTAACGGCCCGTGGTAAAACTGGCCCGCATTGAACAGTGTATCACTTTATACCCATTAACGGCACGTGGTGAAACTGGCCCGTAATGAACAGTGTATCACTTTATACCCATTAACGACCCATTATTCCATTGGGCCGTTTCCATCCCATGTTATCTTTCGGCTTTCTCGGGGCCCATTTATTCTTGGGCTCATTTCCACATTCGTTTACTTACGGCCCGTTACTGTCATTTTCTGCTTGTGGGCCAAATTCAGCCCGTGGTTACAGTCGGCCCGTTTGTGGCACGTTAATACATTGGGCCGTTTTCATAGTGTCATTAAAATACGGCCGCTTAACGACGACCCGTTATGGTCGGCCCATGAACGGACGATTTCAACTCTAGCCCATTTACGGCCATAATGTGGTCTGTTATTGACCCATGTTTGGCCAACCGATCATAAGCCGGTAGAAGGCCCATTGATGATACAGCCCATAGAAGGCCCATTGTGTCTATGGCCCGTATAAGGCCCATTATTTCTATGCCACGTAGAAGGCCCATTGTTTCTACGGCCCTTAGAAGGCCCATTGTTTCTACGGCCCGTAGGAGGCCCATGTTAACTACAGCCGGTGGGCATCAAAGTTCGCCACCAGTGCAAATATAGGGAACACCCTACACTATACAAAAATGGCTTGCTGTTTTCTTCAGCCGGTGGCTGCACGTTAAGAACAAATTCTGTATCGCACCAAAACAAATTACAACTATAAAACAAAAGGAAGGTTGGCATAAAAGTTAACAGTCTAGCAGATAAATGCACCACCAGAAGTTCACAAGCTCTGTTCATTTGACCTGACTATTATGTTTTCATGCTGTATTGTCCGATGGAGCACCATAACCTTCGCCTTCAGTTCTCCTAGGCTCCTGAACAACATAGCAAATGTCTGATAGTCTGGTTTCAAAACCATGCATATCTTGACAACATCGAACAATGTCTCTCCTTGTTTCACAAAGGGTCTCTGTTAGGGAATGGACTTGTGTCTGGAGCGCAGATACAACATTGTTTTGAGCTTGCATTTCTTGATCATGAGGAAGTTTGGACAAGATTGCCTTAACAACCAACCCAGTATTATGCAGGAATGTGCTTTTGGTACTGTAAGTGGACATGTACTGACCCACTTCAGCAAGAGCTGACATTGCGGTTATAGTTGCCTCGCCACCTTCAGAAGGTGGCGGTTCCACCATTTTTTCCATAGCTCACTGAAAAGCTGTGGTTTTACATTAGTAGTACTAGAACAGAAGATATTAAGGAGGCAGCAAAACCAAACAAAATAGCTTTGGTCTATATACAGAACTTATTCTGGTGAACCCATGTAAAATAATAGTTGTACTTTATTGCAAAGTACGTAATAAAACCAGGTTCTAAACATATGACCATGTACCATCGCTAATGTATTGTCTATTTCTTCACATTTTATTGAGGGCTAAGGATAAAGAGACGAAGTTTATAATACGGTAAGCATAGTATGACATCATTCATATCACAAAACAACTGAGAACAGACAAACAGGCAATTTTAACGTTGTGTGGGCAAGTCCAGCACGGAACTAGATTACAGGTCAAGATCAAAGGAACATCACTCCTCTCTTTTAAACCTTGTAAGGTGCAATGATACGCTAAGACAATTGTGTATAAAATTGAAAAGAGTAATAGACATTGGCTGCAAACCATGCAGTTCAAGGCACAAGTCAGAGTAAGTAGTAGTTAAAAGGCATGAGGATTAAGGACTTACAACAGTGGCTTTGACTGGTGTAGTCATGCCCTTCTTCTTGCTGGTGTGACAGTCCTTGAAGATTTCCACAGCATTTGGTTCAGGTACTTTTTGGTCCTTGCGGGCTTTCCTCTGCATTTGGAACAAGTCAATATAGATATGATAATATGGTACATCGAAAAGAGTGAAACGACAGCTAATTACAAGAGCCTCGCAGTGTGCAATATAGCTATGAGATTCTTTGAACAGTTCACCTACAAGAAGATAGATTTGTGTGGCACATGCGTAAATAGGACTTCAACATGTGATCTGATGACATATATATAATGTACTTGATACTTCGGATCGGACCAGTGTTTAATGAGGCCTCTCCAGTCTTCATCAGATATATTTTCCACTGGAGATGTTTGGGCAAGTTCACTGTTAGCCTTGCCTTCAAAGTGAGTTTTCCTCAAGTTATACCGATACTGTCACAGAGAAGACTTGAAAACATGGGTTCAAGCTTGTCTGGTTGCATCATCTTGGCTATCCAACTTGAACCTCATCTGTTGAAAATTATGGGAGTCTCATTATCAGCAACCTAGAAAGTATTGGACAAAGCAAGACGATATTACTAGTTTCCATACATAACCATACTTACAGATAAATGGTCGAGGAAGGTGTTGAACTGGGTTTCGTCTTTGTCATTCCTGTACTGAATCCATGTTGGGAGGATACGTACATGACACCTAACAGCAACCGCTGCCTCTGATACTAACTTGGCTGACTCTGTAGCATCGCGTGGCCTTTTTAAACCTGCCTCAAAACGGATCTCCATTCTTCCTCCTCTAGATTTAGTTAACCTATCGAGCATTATCCCTGATGTTTGTTTCCTCTTGCGCCTAGGTGCTAGTCCAACAACAAACATAGGAAGTGTTAGTGTACATCAAACTGTGAGACTACATATAAAGAAGCATGCAACTGTAACTTGACTCCAGCAACTACCTTCTTGCTGTTTAAGCTCACAAAGTTCATCTGATCTTGCCAACTCATCTTGTGTCAAGAGTGCTTCAGAAGTAGTGTCAGGTGGCAAGGGAGCTTGGGAACGTGCTGCTAGCTGAGTTGACGAACGAGTAAATCGTGCAGCTGGTGGTACTGTGGAAGGTGTTGCAACAACTAGGGTTGTCTCTGCTTGTTTGGTGGCAGCTATTTGTTTCTATTTGGCTTGTTCTGCAGCTCGTGTAGCATGGGATACCCTGTCGGTACAATTTTCCGCTGGACTTTGACCTTCTATTGCACCATCAGTACCAGCAGAATCTGCAGGATTGTTCCGCTTCCCTTTCCCTATCGCTCTGTCTTGCTTCTTCTTTCTCTGTGCCATGTTAAGTCAAGCCGACAAGAAAAATGAATAACAATTTAGTTCTTCAGAACAAATGTACTTTGATGTAAGAACATGGTGTGATAGACAGATATTGTATGTTCTAGAAACAGGAACACGTGTCTTAGTCACAAGTATAATGTGTAAAGTAAGCAGATGAAATTCAACAAAATTAGAAGCCATACAAGCTAGACATCATACATAACATGCAACCACATATAACAGTGCCAAGTTAGAGGGAGCACCTGTGATGGTGCACTAGGGGAGACGTGCTCATCACCAACATAGCTACGTTGAGTGTCTATGCATGTGTTGTCTTGGAAATCATCTTGGGGGGATGGAGGAGTAGAATCTGTAGAGGCCCTCCATTTGGAAGGAGCACCTTCATCCACTGCCTTGCTAACTTCCTTCTGCTTTATTGATTTTGAATTATCAAGTAAAACCGATAAGAAAAAGCAATAAAATTCACTCTTCAGAACTCATTCGTGCATGATACTGACAATCACTACTTTGATGTAAGGCAAACACATGATGCTAGGATGGAATAATACGAAAAACAGGACGGCATGGCATATTCACAACTATTTGTGTAAACTAAGCAGAAACCATTTCACCAAATAAGAAGCAACGCAAGCTAGACACCACGTGAAAGATGCAACCAATATGACTCTGCCAAGTTAAAAGTGTCCCATCATAAATGGCATTTCAACAAATTAGAAGCAGCGCATGCTATAAATCATATAAAAGATGCAACTAATATCACACTGCATATACTGAAGGTGTCTCGTCATATTGATTTATGCGGTATACAAAAAACAATAGTTTTATGTGAGGACATGCTTAATAGACAGATGTACTATGTACTAAATACAGGAAGGCATGTCACATTAACAGGTATAATGTATAAGCTAAGCAGAATAGCACATGCAGTTTAACCAGATTGGAAGAATTACAATCTAGACACCATATGCAACATGCAACCACATATCACGCTGTCAAGTTAGAGCAAGCACCTGCGATGCTAGTGTAGGGGAAATGTGGTAATCAACTACAGAGCTACGCTCACTATCTTCATCTAGCCTTGCTGTTTCTTGAGAATCATGTCGGGAGGCTGACGCTGCATTCTTTAAATGAGGAGTATTCCACTTGCCTGACTGCCTCATCGTAAGTGATTGATGAGGGATACACAAGAACATTAGTTTGATGTAAGAACATGGTTAATACATAGATGTACTAGTATGTACCAAAAACAGAAAGGCATGTCATATTCAAAGGTATAATGTGTAAGCTAAGCAGATGCAATTTAACCAAATTGGAAGCAATACAAGCTAGACATCCGGCTAGAGTGGTGATCATGATCATCTAGGACCTGAGAGCCTGGTGGGAGGCGGGCTGCTTCGCCACCATCGCGGCTTTTTAGTTGGCTTCCAGGTGATGCCTGTCTTTGCTGGGCTTGTCACTGGCTCGGCCAGTGCCCTGACTAGCTATTTGTCTTCTGGTGCTCACGGGATGGTGGTTCATGTAAAAAATATCTTTCCTTACCTTAATAAAGACTGACTTCGGCCTTTCGAATACAAGCTAGACACCATATGGAACATGCAACCACATATGACACCGCGAAGTTAAAGCAAGCACCTGGGATGGTGGTTCATTGCGAGCGAGGTCATCAACTCCAGAGCTACGTTTACCGTCTCCATCTGCTGACACTACACCCTTTAAAGCCTTGTGTCTGTCCTAGCCGCGTACCACGCTGGAGTGACTTCTCTCTTCTCTTTTCTGCTTCTGTCAAGGCAGGGTCTAAAATACCCTTGCATAAAAACACAATAGTGAGAGTATGGGTGCAGTGTGTGCAGAACTAGTGCACTGTAAAAGTAGCAGATAGCAGGTGGCTGAAAAATAAATGACAGGAGACATATGATAGCTCTACAACATTGCATGGCAAACAAAATTAGATTCTACTCCGTATGAACTTGTAATATATGAGCACAGGAAATGCAGGTACTCCTCCAGCACACCACCACATGTGGTCCTATCAAGATAACAGTCGACTGAAAATAAATAGGTCAGTCGATTTTTTTATGAACCGTCTGATCTATAAGGAACGGGCAGATGGCCTTCGTCTACCTCCCGCCAGTCACTGTTGATGATCTTTCTCGAACCGCCAGCGACCACCGGCCCAGACCCCTGCCTCCGCCGCCCCGCCCTCCCCTCGACCTCACACCACCGCCGTGCTTGGCAGCGCCCCCAGGCCATCCCTTTAATCCCGGCCGACCTCCAGATCGGGCGCCAGTAGCTCTAGGCCCCACACGCCCCTCAGATAAACACCGAGGCGCTGCTTCCCCTGCATAATAGGCGGACTAGCGCCTCTTACGCTGGGGACTGCTTCCGTTAATTGGGAATCAACTGACTAGGAATTGAAATTCAAGGGGGCGACGGACCTCTAGCTAAGGTGAAATAGTATATGAGGAGAAACCTTGTGCATCGCGAGTTACTAGGAACATCTAGTATCAAGAAGAGGCGGTCAACTAGTGTCTTCTGTGGGATGAATACCGTGCAAGCAGACACGTAAGATTTGCACGAATAAGGGAAGAGGAGTACCATTTTCGGTTGCCGGTGTGGTCGCCTCCACATGTCGCGCCGATCTTCTTCTTTTTGCCAGGGAAACCGATGTTCTGGAGGGTGCAGGCTTGGACGAACCCATGGCCAAATTGTTGATTGTGTTGCCGTGGCCGTATGTCGGCGGAGGGGAAGCAGATCCGAGGCGGCGAAGGACGGCGTAGCAGGAACAACTCCGATGCGGTGGAGGGTGGCGAAGTTGGAGCGGCAGCGGTGAGGCGCAGGACGGCGTGGTTGAACAGGCTCGGGTACGGACGGCTCATCCTCGGCTTCAACTACTAGCCGTGGAGGGCGTTGCGGTTGAGGTTGCGGTGGACGACGATGTTGGGGTATCGGCTCCGGCGTGATGGAGGAGGGCGGCGGTTGATGGGTGGAATGGGGTGGCGGACGGAGGACGCCGGGGTTTCGAGGCTGGTGGAGAGGTAGTTTTTGCGCCCACGGAGTACGAATGGGGAATCAGACGGGTG
>NC_057811.1:120872999-120883840 GCF_018294505.1 Triticum aestivum | reverse complement strand
CTTGTTTTTGGCTTTTTTGAACAGAAGATGGGACGCACTTGTTTGAAATTTGGGGAAAGTACAAACTATGCCCCCCTCTTAAATTTCGGACCTACTGCGGGCCGGGGGTAGGATGGTAATCCCAGGTGTCCCAAATAGTGGGCGGGAGCGATTTCGGCCGCGCGCATGTGTGGTTAGGCGGCCATTGTGTATGAATGTTTTTCGGAGGCGGTTGCGTGGCGCCTAGATGAAGCTACAAACGTACCCCGGTTTAGACCTTTGGACGTCGGGCCGGTAGGTTTCACGGGTCGGAGTTATTAGAAAAGTAATTTCCTTGTACTACCAAACATTGGTCTCACGCGGTTTCGGGCGAGTAGAGGCTCTTTTGGCGCTTCGTTCGAAATTTTGAAACACAAGCATTCACGTTTAGAGTACTCTTGAACTTTAAGGATTGACCTAAATAGACAACGTTAAATTTGACCTTGTATGTTTGAAAACCTCATTAAATTATCCGCTTCTTTTTGAAATTTTGACACTTGAAAATCCTATAACTACGATTATTTTGGAATGGAGGAGCTAAATTAGAATCTATTTTGTACACGACTACATATGCTATTATGTACAAAATCAGAGCAAAGATTGGTGCCCCATTATTTAGGTATGATTTACAAATGCCATGATATCAAATTCAAATAATTGAATGGACTTCATGTTGAATTCGATTTTTTAAACCCACCTTAAGTTGAATTCAAATGTATGCTAGTTCATAGGTAGCTATTTATAATATTCATTGTGTAACTTTCGTATGTATAATGTGCTTTACACACACAACATGAACTATACTCACGTTTATATTCGATTACTAAAGCGATGCATTGTCTGGAGTTCAAAATACTAACTATGTGGATCAATTGTGTCGAATAATAACATAGACATGCTCAAATTCGATAGAATCTAGATGTCTGATGGATCAATGACCGTTCCTTACGCGAATTGCAAATATCATGATCCCATCCTAATATTTGGATACAATTTATATCTTTAATCAATGTGTACAACAGTCTTGTACGTGTAGTTTCAGTCTCCATAGGTGGTCTCTCACACATGCTCACACACTCTCTCCCGAGGTGTCTTTCTCGCACACATGCTCTCGATATAACCCTCCCTCCCTCTCGTAACCATCTACGACTGTTTTCACTAACCTTTATCACAAGCACTCTTCGTCTCGCAAGCATACACACACAATCCCCATCGACCCTTTCTATATACATAGACCTGCCTACGTGTCTCCTGTACGCACATTATCTTTAGGCCTGTCTCTCACGCATTGTCTCACACCTCTCTTCCTAATCGACGAGTATGATTCTAGCAGAGCATTCTGTAGGATGCCCCTTAAAGTTAGGTTGGATGAATAGTAATATCAGAGATAAAGGGGTTACCTTAGTCCAAGAACCTAGGGTTACAAATCCTAGCCGGCTTTGTCAGTGGACATAGAGTCCTTCACAATTATGCTATCTTTGTCATGTATGACTAGTCATCCACGGGTCTCCCTAAATGCGTCACGGGCCGACCAATGTGGCGCAGGACGGAACCGAACGAAGGGCCTCACCTCGACCCACCGGACCTCACACGGTGACACACCCTCTGCTCCCATGTCTCGTTATCTTCTCACACCCACACATACCAACACAGACACCACACACAAAAAAAATATTCTCCTGGTGCCTCTATCCACTCCCCCTTGCATATACACACTCAAGGGAATCTCTCGCCGTGATGTCATATTCGTCTCTCTCTCTCTCTCTAGACCACTCTCATTTCTCGTGCTATCTCTCCCACGCCCCCCTGTCGGCCCCTCTATCCATGCCTCTCTCGAATACGTAATACACACACATACCTCTCTAGGCCCTGCCAAATGCATCAACTACACATTCACACATGTTACATCACGTACCCCATTGATCTAAAAAGCCCTCTCTTCACGTTTATTTAGCATACAACATTCCTTTTGAATAAAGTGTGGCCAAAAAAGTTTTAGAATTTCTACATATATACAACATTACAAAGTTATATGGAGGAGTATGAACGCTTGCATTGCATGGTGCCCACAATGATATTTATTCCGCACTGTGAATTTGTATATTTTTATACTATATATAAAGTTAGTCATAATAAAGAGAAACGAAGAGCATCTCTCTCTCTCCATCGCATACCCCCCTCTACGCCCCTTTCACGTACGCACACAAACTATCTCCAGGTCCTCTAAAAGTAAGCCCCCAGCACATTCACGCATGTTTCATCTTTCTCTCGCGATATATACAGTGATGATCTTTGTATTTGAAGCGAAATCATGATACGTACATTGGACTTCAAAATCCACTCATTACGGTCACCATTTACGTTTTGTGGTTATTATACAGTCACGGGCTCAGCGTAAAACTCTGTATTTGCTCAAGACATGACTAGTTGACCAGTTAAACGCTCCACGTGGCACCTCTAGTGTTGCATCACATTATCTCACTACCATCGGGCCCACCTGTCGGCTTGTATCTACTCTACATCTACACTCTTATAAAGTACTAGCAAGATGCCTATGCGTTGCACGGAACATCAAGATGCATTTGTATGAGTAGTTTATCTTGTGGGAGAAAAGGATGAACAAGGGAAGGCCTTATTTGCAAGTGTGGAGAGGGGTGTGGGTATATTTTTGCAAAATTGCCATAGTTTCCTTCCTATCCATCAGATATAGATCGGACGACCTATATTGCAGGATGGCAGGCACACGATCACCACTGACTATGCTTTTTATAAGAGTAGGGATAAAATACACTCTTATAAAAAACAGAGTTGGTGATGATGGTGTGCCTGCCATCCTGCAATATAGGCCGTCCGATTTATATCTGGCGGATAGGAAAGAAACTATGACAATTTTGCCTAATATGTACCCACACACCTCTCCACATTTGCAAATAAGGCCTTCCCTCGTTCATCCTTTTCTCTCACAAGATAAACTAGTCATACAAATGCATCTTGATGTTACGTGCAACGCAGGGGCATCTTGCTAGTAAGAATGAAAACAAACGACAAAAAAATATTGGATGGTGGTTCGAAGTCATGACCGCGGGCACGGCGGACAAGGTGGCCTTGTATTGGTATGCTGGCCGTCTGTTTTAACACACAGGAGCTGGTGCGGTGATTATACACACACGCACGCATGCACACGAACTGCATGCACGCAACACTCACACGAACACATGCACCACCGCACGCACGCAACACTCACACGTACACACGCAACCACGCACGCACGCAACATTCACACGCACACACGCACGCATGCATGCACACACCAGTACACCACACGACCAACACACACTCTCACGCTCAAGTGCTCAACCTACACGTGCATGCGCACACATCAGGCCCTGACAGACACATACATAACCAGGTGATTCCCGCGCACGGGGTAGAATCTTGTCGCGCATGCATAAATTTGTGTTTATCTGACCTTTTCCCTATGCGAACTGATAGGTGGGACCCACAAGGAACGTGGTCAATTTAACTAGTTAACATGGTGCCACGCAGACTATTTGGCCGGTCAACAGAGTGCAATCCAATGCTGAATCGTGAGCAAGTGACCGTATAATCACCGCAAAACGTATATAGTGACCGTAATCAGCTTATTCTGAAGTTCGGTGAACGTATTACACTTTTCTCTCTTTAGGCCCTCCAAAACTACATCTCTACACGTTCTCGCATGTTACATCTGACAACTATGCAATACAGCACTACTACTACACTCTAACACAATAAATCATGTGTTTTTAGTTTTACTAGATATCATATTGTTACTTAATTATTCAGTTTGCATACATTAAAATTGCCTTTGAAATGTATGGCCAGTATCATATACCGCACGGAAAAATCCCGCCCTTTCCTGTTTAATCGGGTTTGTATCGATGGATCGTGCGAAACATCAAAACTATAGTACTATATACAGTACAAGTGACAGTTCACTGGGCCGTCGTGTCATGTACTCCTCCGTCATAAGAGTGGAGCGCTCGCTTTCATAAATCTTCTAGTCCCTTTCGCCGACATGTGGGGAATCAAGCTACCGGGTCCACGTGCCACACCGGAATACAGTGCAGAGCAGCCGGGGTGAAGCACCCAGTCATGGCGCCGGTGTAGTAATGAGATTTGAGGCGTCAAATTACAAAGCTGCACCTTTCCCGCAGTTAAGTTGGAGGGACGAAGTAATAATGCTAAAAAAGAAGTTGGAGGGATGAAGCAACCGTCATTTCACTCGTTGCTGAATCCGCTTCTCCCTCATCTTCTTCAAGTTAACCACGTGTTGCTTCTGCCGTTGTTCTGCCTCATGTGGGAAGCGGATCGGCTTGGTAAAGCACTGACACGTGGGACCGCATGTTAGCAAACCGCCAGGACAACGTCCTCTAAAAATAAGAAACCTCCCCCGCCATCCGCGCGGCAAAATCACCTCCTTTTTACTAATCTTGATTCTATAATTTTTTAGATCAATATAATTGAGATTTGTATAGATAGCACACAGGAGCAAAACCAAGTGGTACGGTTAAGGGCATCCACAATGTGTAGCCAAATGTGAAAATAGCTTTTGGCATCGTGGGAACCATTATGGACGGTGTTGCCAAAGCCAAAAGGATGGAACCGAAGCTCCCTGATTGATTGATTGAAGGAATAGAAAAATGCAACGTCTCTCCTCTTTCTCCCGTGCTTGGACGCATGTACAGTATAGAGGACAGAGTCTACTCCCCTGTCCCTTCTATCACAAATCACAAAGCAGTGAGGCATCAAATCACAAAGCACGGACGAAGCAACCATCATTTCACTCTTCGCTGACTCCGCTTCTCCATCGTCTTCTTCAAGAAACCATCTCACCGCACTAAGCTGGACGGACGACGCTATTGTGTACGAGTAGTACTAGTACATTTACGCATCCTTTGGTTCAACGGACTTCCTGGATGCAAATAAGGCGGTTGTCTCGGCTTGTAGGCGGCACTTGCGAACGACTTACCGTGGTCTCCCTCAATGGTGTCCTCTGTCGAACGCACTTTGCCAAACCACAACGTTCGAGATATCGTCGACGTCACTGCAATGGGGAAGGAAGTCAAATATAGTTACTACCTCCATTTTTTTGTACACAAGGCCAGTATATCAAAATTACTATTTGCAAAAGGCCACTAACACTAATCGAGGCAAAATTGATGGGGTTTGCCTCGTACTAGCAACCAAGGACATTAATATCCCCTGCATGCATGCGGAAGTGAGAAGGTTGGTTTGCATGGCGCTGCATTAATCAAGCGATGAGGAATGAGATGGTTAGCTCTTTGGGCTTTGGAGAAAAAAATACGCATTAATTGACACGTCAAACGAGGATTTGTATCGATTAATCCCGCGAAGGAAAACCCCGCCTTTCTTTTTTAACACCAGTACTCCTAGTTTGGGTCTAGGACTTGCATTGCCATACTTTGCCACACATTTTTGCCAAGCTTGCCTAAAGTTTTCAAAATGAAAAGTAGGTACACTTGCGCATGGCTGTTGCGGTCGCACCGCACCCTCACACGGTCGCTCTTGCACGCCGCGGTCGCACCGCACCCTCACATGCACAGTCGCTCCTGCATGACGCAAACCCAACCAAGGGAACGCACCCTCACTGACACGTGCTGTCGCATGTGAACAAACCAAACTCAGCCATCCTACCGCTGACACATAATTTTCGTTCATAGAGTATGTTTATCCAACCGCATGTTGGGGAGTATCCGTACGGCCCGTGCGGTGGTCTGTTGGGGAAGAAGAAGAGGTGAGGAAGAAGGGTTAGGAGACGTAGGATATTCATCCAACCGCCTGAAATGGTAGACTGACCCAAGTCAGGTGACTTGCATAACAATATATGTTTTTACACAGCAAAAGATCCATAAAAACAACAACATAAAGAAAAACTATCACTGCTCGCGGAACGAGACAGCCTCGTCGTCTTTGGCTGCTGGCGCGAACCAGCTGTAGCTGCCGACGTGTGTCTCCGCACCGTGGTTGTCCTCGGCCTCCAGCTACTCGTTCACGCGGAGCGTGCGGGCGCTCTGCACGGATGAGAGCACCGCCCGGTTCAAGTCGAGGACGTCCGGTTCCGCCTGCAGGAGGGCCTCGATGGCAGCGGCATCCGCGCGCTCCGCGTCGAGTCGAGCCTCCGCCGCCCGATTCAAGTCCAGGACGTCCGGTTCCACCTGCAGGAGGGCCTCGATGAGAGTGGCATCCGCGCGCTTCGCGTCGAGTTGAGCCTCTGCCGCCCGGTTCAAGTCCAGGACGTCCGGTTCCGCCTGCAGGAGGGCCTCGATGGCAGCGGCATCCGCGCGCTCCGCCTCAAGTTGAGCCTCCGTCGCCTGGTTCACATCCACGACATCTAGTTCCGCCTGCAGGAGAGCCTCGATGGCAGCGGCATGCGCGTGCTCCGTGTCGAGTTGAGCCTCTGCCTCCCGGTCCTCCTTTAGTATCGCCAGGTTGAACCGCTGGTCCGCCTGCACCATGGGGGACTCGGACGCCGGCATGAAGTCGATGTCCATCGTCTCATACCCATCGGGGGCCTTCTGCACCATGACCTCCGCCATGAACATTGGATCGGCTTCCTCCTCCTCGTAGCTTAGCTCCAGAGAACTCGGGGATTTGCCCGCCGCAAAGCGAGCTTGGGAACGGAGGTCTCTGGCGTCGACCGCCGCCGCGATTTCTACGCGACGCTCCGGCGTCAGCATCTTGTACTACGTGATCTTGCGGCGCACCATGGCTTTCCGGTGAAGTAGGGGACGCCTGATGCGGGCTAGGGGATCGAAAGGTGGGGAAGGGGCTGGAGATTAGGTGTAGTTTTAGGGTAGTGGCTGGCGTAGGCCGAGCAGCGAATGTTCTGGTGTGAATAGTGGTTCCGGTGATGACCGGTCAATTGGTTTTGACTGTACATCGCTCTTGTCGCCTTCGCGTTGCAGCCCGGCACGCTGGACCCTCCATGTCGCTCACCGAATGGAACGCGCTTCGTCTTGCGTTTTCGCTCGCTTGTGGGACCGCAGTTGACAGCAAACCGACGTCCCTCCCCCTCCCCCGCCTGCATCATTTTATGCGGAGTAAATAAAAACAGAGGGAGTATACTACGGATGAGGATCCCCTGACATGGCCGAACCCATTGAGTAACTGACATGCGGGGCCTAGCAAGCATGGGGTACGCCAGTAAGTGACCGAAAGGGAGGGTAAGGCAGGGATACGTATGTGAAAGGAGCTTCCAATGATATAATTTTCACATTATACATCTCATGTACTATTAATCTTGTCAATAGTCAAATGCGGTTTTGAAAAACGCATTAGTGCATGGTTAATAATATAGCCAGTCGATGGCTATAAGGAACTGCCATGTCATCTATAGCCATCATCTATTATATGCACTCATACAGTAGTGTGGGCTATAAGGTTGGCTATTTCCCGCAAAAAAAATTATAAGGCTGGTTATTGTATTAGTACTTTTTCCATCTCCTCTCCATCTCTTTCTTCATATTTATTGTACGTATTTAACTAGGAATGCGTATATAGCTAGGCTCTTGCATGAGAGCTCACTCCCCTTACTTTTTCACATCTCTCTCCTCCACATAGGCCCTATATAAATGGAAGGAGGGAGTACAACTATGAGCACTTCATACTCTAGTACAGATGCTGTCAGTACTCCACTAGTACTATTGGACAGGGAGCTTAAAAAAAGTTACTATTGGACTGGCTATACGTGGCGAAATCCTAGTAGGAAGAGCATGCGTGAGAACAAGCATGTTCACGTGGTTGAAAACAAATTGGAAACCATCTCGAGTACAAATCTAGGAGTATGTACGAATATAACAATATTGATTGGGCGTTGTTGAATGTTGATACTTTTTTTATCAAAGTAGAGATACTTTGACTACACATAAAACTTATATGTAAACTAGAAAGGATAGGAGGGAGTATATTGTACGTTAAAAAATGAAACGAACATTGAATACCCTTTATATATGATTTGCGGATGCTATGATCCCGGTTTGAAATTTTGAATCCGCCTTAGGTATCACACATGCCCCCACTCGTTCTCTCTCGATTTCATCTCGGGGTCCGGAGATCGATTGAAAGAAGACTAGGGTGGGTACAATACGTTCATTTCGCTTATGAACGTACAATATACTCCCTCTGATCCAACAGACCCCCCCCTGCGGGTCATTTCTATCATAGAAACAGACCAAACCTTTATCTCCTTGCACGACACGCAATTGATCTCTGAACATCAATCGATCTCGCCAACATGTGTCTGGGCATGAACCGAATGGGTTGTAAAAACTAAGACGCGAAGCGACACGTAGTGGAGGCAAAGTGAAACTTCAAACGAACCGTTTGTTTGTATGCATGTCGGATAAATTACACATAAACATTGGAAATACAAGCATGGTCTAGGCCCACATGCGAATGATACTCGGCAAAATGTTCAAATGAGGCATGCGGGAGGATGGACTCGACCAGAGGGCGACATGATCGATGGAGAAGAGGGTTGGAGAGGAATGAGAAATAAGAAAACGCCACATGATTATACTTGACCGACTGAAATAAACAATAAGCTGTCTCACTTGGACTACATAGTGAAAGGCCTAATGCGCAACGCGGAGCACTGACGCTCGAATATGGCCGGGAAAACAGGGAAACCGACATGTGGGGCACACCTGTCGGGACGACGTAGCGCAAACTAGTCCAATGGAGGAGCTGGCCCACGACCTCCTCGCCATCGGCAACCGTTCATGTGGGTCGTGGGGGCCAACAATGTGGCGCAGCTCCAGCACCTCCTCTGGACACGGCGACCGTGGTGAGAGACACGCTGATCGTCGCTAGACACGGTCGGTTTCAGTGTGCCGACGGTGGCGTTAGTGCTGTGGCACGACCAATAGTATGTTTGGTTTGTGCCCAAGGTTGCCCCATCAAAGCATTAGGTAGCCAAAATTTTGGTTGAGGTTTGGTTTACCCATGATTTGGCCGACATCGGCAAGAAAAATGAACTAGAGTTGGCTAGAGTTCATTGGCATGCCAAAAAAATGGCAACCATCCATTTTTGGGTCATGACCAAAACCTAAAAAAAATGGCAACCATCCAAACAAAGACCAATCTTTGGGTCATGACCAAAATTTTGGTAAGGTGCACTTTGGCCACAATCCAAACACACCCCAACACCCGGCTCGTCGAGGATGCACGGGGCGCTGGGAAGCGTTCGCGGAGTGGTGTAGCGCGGCCAACTGCATCCTCAGGACCTGAGACCATGCCGGGTCGTCTTGCTTTTTCAACGACATGTGTCGATCACATGTGAGCAAAGGGCATCTCCAACGTTGCCACGACCGCAGCTGACTACCCTGGCACACCAAAAACCCACATCCCTCGCGCTGTCGCATGGTGCGTTCCTAGCCGGCGCCAGCTGCCCGCATTCATGTCGTCCGTCCGTATGCCGTCGTTAAGAGACTCGGTGCCCGAGGAACCAACTCCGGTGACTTAATGACGCACTAGGATGCTTGGCCTCACCAAAATGCGCTACTTAAAGCGGCAATGCCCAGCTAACCTCCACACCATAGCGCATCGTCCTCCTACCTGGGACCACATCCGCCATGACCGCAAGCGCGAACGCTCTGCGGGAGAGCTTGTCTTCGGGGATGGAGCTCGAGGTCGCTGCCCTCACTCAAGTCGCCGCACAAGCGGTGGCCACGCTGGCGGCCAACGACGGGAGCACCATCAGCCACGCGTCCTACTTGCCGCCGTCCAACGTCCGGCACCGCCGAGGTCGGGGACTATGAGTAGGGCATGGGAGGCGGCAGGGCATGGTGTGCCAACTGGCCGGTCCATCTCCCGTGTTCTACTTTTCCTTGCCGGAGACCGCACCTTCACTTCACGAGTCTTGAACCCCGCCCCCGTACATGGAGATCGTAGATGGAGGACGTCGGTCGCCGCCGTAGAATAGGTTTAGGGTCGGGTTTCTTTTATTTTCCTGTCCTATAAAAGTTCGAAATGTAATGAAAATCTGCTGTATTTGCATTAATCTCGGCCGGTGTATATGAACTTTCACAATAATATACTATATTGTAGGAGTACTAGGAAGATGCTCGTGCGTTGCACGGAAGATCATGATCTTGTGGGAGAAAAGGATGAACGAGGGAAGGCCTTATCTGCAAATGCACATTCACGCATTTCACATTTTTCTACATCTACGGGAACCTACGAAAGGGTTAACGTAAATTGCTCTCTCTCTCCTCGCCTGATTTTCATGGTGGTGGGCCCCTCCCTCCCCCCAATCTACAATCAACAGCTCACATGTTTCACATTATGTTAATGACGTAACTGGGACTACGTAGGTGTAGCATTACTCATCCTAAAAAACCCAACTAAGCCAACCTCCCAGCATATCGTGCGGGAAAAGACCCGGCCGCGCCGTTTTAGTCGGGATTACCGGATTATTAGTAGTAGTATCGATGGATCGCGCAAAGCAACAAGTTTTTTTTGAGGGGGCGAAGCACCTAGTTTAAAAGGAAAAAAAGGCGGTACACTCACAGCACCCCTGTCGCGGTTGCATTGCACCCCACACACGTTCGGTCCTGCACACGGCTCACGCAAACGGAACGCGCTTCGGCTTGCCTCTTCACTGACACGTGGGACTGCACTTGGAGAAACCGACCATGCGCCAAACTCCCCCCGCCCACCGCGCGAAAATCCTCCCCCCACCCAAAAATTCCCCCCAAATCCTAGATTTTTTTGACTGGGCCCCCAAATCCTAGATTCAACCGCCCTTCGGCCAACTAGCC
>NC_057811.1:120859357-120872773 GCF_018294505.1 Triticum aestivum | reverse complement strand
CCCTCCACTCCATTCGCTCCGCCAAAGCTGCCCTCCCCGCCACGCCGATACGTCGGCGCCGCGGTTCGTCGAGGGGACGCACGGCGATCCTCTCGCTCCCACAGTACGCTCTCGTAGACTGCCGTCCTCTAGCCGCGCCGCCACCGCTGGCGACGTTCTTGTGGAGGCGCACGGCGGTCAGCGCCGCCACCGCTGGCGACGTTCGTGTGGAGACGCACGGCGGTCAGCTTCTCCCACGGTACGCGCATTCTAGACTGAGGCCCCATGCATGTCGGTGTAGCGCTGAATGTTAGCTAATAGACGCTGTTAATCTCACTGTTTGCCGAAGTAGTTTACAGTCAATATGCTCTGCTTAAGAAGCTTCCTTGCCCTGTTCTGCACTCAATCTGCTTAGCTGAGATGGCATGCCAAGGCCGATTAGTTGCTAAAATATCCTGCCATGGTCTAGTAGCCAATCTGTTAGGTGAAATAGCTCTACACCATTTTATACTCGATCTTTGTTGCTGCGATGGCCTTCGATAGTTCGATGGCTGTGTGCTTGGCCTCATTGACTGTCGAAACAGCCTGCCATAATTTAGCACTCAAATCTGTTTGCTGAATTAGCTTTACATATATTTGGTTACTTAGATCTGCTCGTCCAAATATCTTGCCATAGCTTTAGGCATCGACCTAGGTATTTTCTTCTGGACTTCATAAAAAAGCATATATGTCTTTCCTGTAATATCTAGTAGAAGAACTAATTTGTATGTCTAACAGATGGACAGGACTTGGATAACTTCTGTTCGAAGATTCTCCGCTGCATATGTCGAGGGGGTTGAAAACTTCATGAACTTTATCAGAGCTGAGTACGGTGGTCCGAAATCAGATGTGCTCTGCCCGTGTAGCAATTGTATGAATTCAGTTACAAGACCCCAGTCAACTGTGCAAAATCATCTACACTTGTATGGGATGTCGGTCACATATACTAGGTGGGTTCATCATGGTGAAGCTGTGAACGTCAATGTTATTGACTACGTGGAAGCAGCAGATCACCAGCTTGATCTGCCTGATGCTCAGGTGGAAGAGGAGGACGAGGAGGTGGTGGCGGAGCCAGTGAGTTTAACCAACATTGAAACAATGCTACAAAATGCTCGTGCATTCCGTGAACTTTCACCTGCAGAAGAAAAACGGTGGGCCCGCATTTTGGAACAATGCAACGTGGCTGTCACCCCAGGAAATAAGCTGTCAGTATTCTCAGCTATGGTCACCTTTCTTCAGGTGAAGACATCTGAGCGGATGACCAACAAATCATTCGATGCGATGTTGGCTCCTTTCCGCAAAGCTTTCCCAGGTGCGTCTGAGCTGCCACACACCTACAGTAAAATGAAGAATTTCCTTCGTGCAGTTGGAATTGGATATGATACGATCCATGTTTGTAAGAATAATTGTGTTCTGTTCCGGAAGGATTATGCCAACTTAAGTGAATGCCCGAAATGCAAATCATCAAGATGGAAAGATGGCGACGCTGTGAAGAGGATTCCTCATAATGTTCTGAGACATTTTCCAATTACACGAAGATTGCAGAGGTTGTTTCATGATGCTGAAACAAGAGAGGATGTACTGAGGCATTCTAGGAACCAGGAGTACAGAGATCAGAATGTAATGAGCCATCCATCACATAGTAGTGAGTGGAAAAGCTTCAATCAAAAGCACGAAAAGTTTGTTGCTGACCCGAGAAACATTAGACTTGGCTTAGCTTCAGATGGATTTAACCCATTTGGCCACCAGAGCACCACATATAGCATGTGGCCAGTGCTTATTATCCCTTACAACATGCCTCCAAATGTCTGCACCAAAGAATCAAACTACATGATGGCCTTGCTCATCCCAGGTCCAAAAGGTCCTGGAAAGGATTTTGATTTGTTCATGGAGCCTCTTGTGGAGGAACTTCAACAGCTATGGAGGTGTGTTCTCACTCGAGACCTATATAGCAGCCCACCAGCTGATTACTTTCTGCGTACTGTTATAATTTGGTGCATCCATGATTATCCGGCTTTGGGCACTATGTCAGGGCGAACGACACATGGTTACAATGCATGTGTTCGCTGTGACAGGAATCCACTGTCATACGCAATACTTAGCAAGATCTGTTACATTGGACACCGCCGTTTCCTTGCCAAGGACAAGCAGCATCCTAGAAAATACCAAAGACATGTGTTCAATGCAATGCATGAAAACCGTGATGCGCCAAAGAGGCTCACCGCCGATGAGTTGCAAGTGGAATTAGAGAAGGTCAGGCATATTACACCAGGAAACCATCCTGATAATGGTAGCGGGAAAGGAAGCATGGCAGGGCAGAAGAGAGATTATTGTTTACCCGCGGGTCCACTTTGTGGGTCTTGGAGTATTGGAAAGATTTGGATCTGCGGCATAATCTTCATGTGATGCACATCGAGAAAAATATATTTGACAGCATTATCGACACACTTCTTAATATTGAAGGCAAGACGAAAGATACCTTAAAATCTAGGATTGATTTGACACACCTGCGTATCAGACATGATTTGCAGGTGCAAGATGAAGGTAAACCACGGGATATGGCACCAGCTGTGTATGTCTTGGACAAGGTAAAAAGAAAAGAATTCTGCAAGGTCCTGTCACGTGTGAGATTCCCACATGGATTTGCTTCCAACCCTGAAAGGAGAGTCAGTGCAGATGGAGACAAGGTACAAGGGTTGAAAACTCATGACTGCCACGTCCTACTTCAAAGGGTTTTACCTGTTATCCTTAGAGGATTGGGCCGCCCTGACTTATACAGAGCAGTTGTAGAGTTGGGATAATTCTTCACGGAACTCTGCAGTAGAAATATCAGGATAGATGCTTTGGAGCGTCTTACAGACAAGATACCAACTATCCTTTGCGACCTTGAGAAGATATATCCTCCAGCCTTCTTTGATGTGATGGTGCATTTGGCTGTTCATCTACCTGATGAAGCACTACTTAGAGGTCCAATACAGTATGGCTGGATGTACCCTATTGAAAGGCGGCTAGGCACTTTCAAGGGCTATGTTAGGAACAGAGCTAGACCCGAGGGTTCCATTGCAGAGGCCTACATTGCTACAGAAGCGTTGACATTCTGCTCAAAATACATTGAAACAGCTAATCAGCTTAGCAAATACGTGGATGAAGACAATCCCGAGCTCAATGTTTTCGATTATTCTGTTCGAGTTACAGGGAAGAGTCGAAAAGAGGACAAACCTAAAGATTTGGACAAAATGGTTTGGTATGTGTTGAATAACTGTCCTGAGATACTACCTTATATCAAGTAAGTGCTAAGTACTGCAGCTTATACATCGTAATCTACTAAACTTGCAACACATTCTTATATATTTAGATGTTTGACGCGATCACTATGTTGTGCAGCATCTACAAAAAGGAGTTACTGCCGCAAAATCCAAGAAATATTGACAAACTAGTTATGGCAGGATTTGCGAAATGGTTCAAGAGCCATGTAAGCTTTTGAATTGCACTGTCAGTTTTTTTAATATATTGAGTACATAAGATGATCAGCTTGTCTATTTTCTAACCATAGGTTAAGAAGATGCGGGAGGATGGGCAAGCAGTTGATGATGCCCTTTACTCACCAGCAATGGGTCTTGATACTTGGGTAAGACATTATGAATCTTGCGTTGTTGGAGATGTGCACTACAACACCCTTGCACGAGATGAAGGCAGGAAGACACAAAATAGTGCCATCATGAGCACGGATACGTATGACAAAGAGACAACTGAAACGTATGCTAACATAACAGACATTGTTCAGTTGAAGTATATCTCCAGTTTCGAGGATCATCGGTGTGTGGTTCTAATGTGCTATCGTTGGCATAACCTGTTTTCTAGGATCGCAAAACCCAGAGCTGATGATTATTTCAAATCCATCAATGTCAAGGCGGCGTACCAGACCAACGAGCCTTTTATTTTGGCAAATCAAGAAACACATATATTTTTCTTGGAAGACACATTTGCACGTAGCGATGACTAGAGAGTAGTGCAAAGGTTTGAGCAGAGGAATTCGTTTACTGAAGTTGCACAACAAGATGATGCTTACACATCTCCTGATGTACAAGATAACACAGATGTTCCTAATATCTTTGAGAACCATCATGTCAATGACACAGGCCAAAAGATTGCCTGTCGTGCTGTGGACATACATGAGTTGATCAAGAAGAAGCCAACGTTTGAGGACTTTGAGGACGAAGAAGAAGATGACCGTGGGGAATTACGATTCAGACTGATACACATGGCGAAGATGTTGACGCTGCTGCTGCGGATGATGATTACATTGGTTTTGTCGTATTTGCCTGTCAGAAGACGTTTTTTATCTACTATGTGAAATTGTGTTTGCTATGACAACTGAAACCTGATGAACATGTTGTTTAGTATTTTCCTGTGAGAACATCACTTGTTATGTATGCTGATTTGTGTTTGGTGATTGTATGACGACTAAAACATGATGACATTGTTGTTTAGTTGTACTCATGTTTGGCTGTGAAACTTGAATTTGATGACATAGTTTGCTGTTGGACTGCAATTTGCTCCACGTCTTTGAATGAGAACAAAGCTGACCCGACAGGTCCTCTGCTAATTTATTTATTTATTACCAAAAGGGCCTCTGCTATTTATTTATTTATGAGCAAAAGGGGATACCCCCTGATTTCCGTTAATAGAAATCATTAGATGTTCACAACACTACGCCCAGCCTGCTACACAGGTTTCATTCATTACTAGTTTCAGCAAAGTGCTCATGTCATAGCCACTGAATACATCACGAGTGCTACATACACTGCAAATAAAGAGACAAACATCCTACAAAGCACATTGATTTTGCCCATTATCTTCACAAGCTCTTTCATCTCCTCATTGCTGTCAAGGTCGTTCAGCAGCTGTTGCTTGGCCATAATCAAAGGAACTGCATCTTTAACCTTCTGCTCTGCATCTTCCTCTTCTGCCGTTCCTTCAGTTACTTGTCCAACACCCCAACCTGCTGGTATTGGGATTCCTCGGCTAACCAAATAATCAACGTAGTTGCACTCCCCCACATCAGCAACTTCCCAGAAATACACATCACACGAATCTTCCCTTTTCTGCACGAATCAAATTGGAAGATCATCAACCAAACTATTAAAAAATCAGCAACTGAAAGCAGCAGAACAACACTTAAACATATTATTACCCCATGATTCGGGCATTTGTAGAAGACTCGGCCAGGGTTGAGGATTGTGGTTGAGACGCGACGGATGACTCTGCGTGATTTGCAGCAGTGGCACCACACCAACGGCAGCGGGTTGCGGTGAGCAACCGGCTGCGGTGCGCGTGCCGGCGGGGGTGTGATGAGACCCACAGGCTATGGTACGGGTGGCGACTTGGCGCATATTTGGTTGTTGCATGCTGAAGAGCAGGGTGACGAGCAGCCAGCGGACATGGTTGCTGCGGCCAGAGCTTCTGATGCTAGGCAGAGTAAGTAGAGAAGAGGAGAAGCGAACATTGGATATGTTAGTTTCATTACTTGCAGAGTAGCATAGCACCATATATAGTCATAGTCTAGGTTTGGATTCGAACCAGCTACAGGAGCACGTCTCTCTTATTTCTAAAACTCAGCAATGTCTCTTTACTGGTACACTAGCTTGTTCTGTACGCCTTCTCATGTCTTTGATTCCTCCACCTGACATCTGGGACCCACCGGAAGGGCCTCTGTATTTCGCGAAAAAAACATGCCCCCCGCTGACAGGTCGGACCCACCAGCTATCTTCGCACGCAAGGAAGTGCCTCCTTATTACGCACACAAAAATAAATACTCCCCCTGCCAGCTGGAACCCAGCATCGGGGGAGGCTGACTTGTGGGCCTACCAAGTTGACGGGGACGGAGGGCTTTGTCAACTTAGTCAATATGAATGATTCTAGCTCCAGTTACCGTACGATGTTCATCCAACGGCAGTAGTGCTTCTTCAACCTCTGGTCTTCTTGCTCCAGCCGCCCAAACCAGCGCCGGTCGTGCCGCGTGCTCCTGCCTCCCGTGGCTGGCTGTGATGCCGCGGAGGCCTCACCGCCCCCTACTACTCCCACCGCTCGCCAGGCCATCCCTCTACTCACCAACACCCCCTATTATTCTGCGGCGACGGCAGCCTCACACCGCAGCCGAACCAGTGAACCCTCGTACTCCTCTCCGCATGGGAATCTACTGCCGCGTCTTCCCCGGCTCCGTGTCGTCCCCTTCCTAGGCCTCGCCGTCGTCCACCGCCTTGGTGCTCTCGGCGCGGCGTGGTTAATGTGGTCAATGACCGACTTCTATCGAAAGAGTACTGTACAGGGAGAGGCTGACAGCTGGGTCCACGGCCACAACCCAGTTTTTTTGTGATTTGCCAAGTAAGTTGCTTTGTCAGGCCTGTTGGGCTGCAAATCTTTCAAGACGAGGAGAGCTTCATTCGGCTGGCCGAGGAGAAAATGGCCTATTAGTAATGAGAAATGGGCTCTACATTTTTAAAACACATCAAACCGACAATTAGTTTCAAATTTCTTTTTTTTCATTTCGAGATTTTAAATTGCATTGATTTTTATGCATGGAAAATTTGTTGGATTTTATATTGATATATATTTAATTTTAAAATCAGTTTGAATGTGACTCGAAATTTCGGGATTAAAAACAGTTCAGACCGCACCGAAATATGCAAAATTTCGTATAATTTTTTAACCGTGGCCACAATATGGGCTGTAATGCTAACAAAAAGAATATGGGCTCCAAAAAAACCTTAAGAATTAGCAAATGGGCTGTAAATTATTAGAAAAAATGGCAGATGGGCTGTATGACGTTTTCCAAGATTTGAGGCTTTCCTAAAAAAAGGTTGACGCACAAGCAGTGACTGTTGGATGTCCATCCAACGGCCGTCGTGCTTCTTCAATCTCTGCTCTTCCTGCTCCAGCCGCTCAATCAAGCGCCTGCGGGACTGCTTGCTCTCTCCTCCCCGCGGCCGGTTGTGCTGCCGCGCAGGCCTCACCATCCCTCTACTCACCCACACCTGCTATTATTCTCCGGCGATGACAAATGAACCAGTAAACCCTCGTACAGTCGTACTCCCCTTCGCGTGGGAAACAACTGTCGAGTCTTCCCTGCCTCCATGTCGTTCCCTTCCTAGGCCTCGCTGTCGTCTACCGCCCAGGTGCTCTCGGCGCGGTCTGGTCAACGTGGTCAACGACCGACATGCATCTGAAGTGGACTGTACGTGGAGAGGCTGACAGCTGGGTGCACGGCCGCACGCAACGAAATGCCTCCTTATTACGCGCAAAATAATGATTCCTCCACCTGACATCTGGGACCCACCGAAAGGGCCTCTGTATTTTGCGAAAAAATGTTACCGCCGCTGACAGCTTGGACCCACCAGCTATATCTTCGCACGCAAGGAAGTGTCTCCTTATTACGCACAAAAAAATGAATACTCCCTGATGTCTACTACACAACCTTCTTCTTGTAGACGTTGTTGGGCCTCCAAGTGCAGAGGTTTGTAGGACAGTAGCAAATTTCCCTCAAGTGGATGACCTAAGGTTTATCAATCCGTGGGAGGCGTAGGTTGAAGATGGTCTTTCTCAAGCAACCCTGCAACCAAATAACAAAGAGTCTCTTGTGTCCCCAACACACCCAATACAATGGTAAATTGTATAGGTGCACTAGTTCGGCGAAGAGATGGTGATACAAGTGCAATATGGATGGTAGATATAGGTTTTTGTAATATGAAAATATAAGAACAGCAAGGTAGCAAGCGATAAAAGTGAGCGAAAATGGTATTACAATGCGTTGAAACAAGGCCTAGGGTTCATACTTTCACTAGTGCAAGTTCTCTCAACAATAATAACATAATTGGATCATATAACTATCCCTCAACATGCAACAAAGTGTCACTCCAAAGTCACTAATAGCAGATAACAAACGAAGAGATTATGGTAGGGTACGAAACCACCTCAAAGTTATTCTTTCCGATCAATCCATTGGGCTATTCCTATAAGTGTCACAAACAGCCCTAGAGTTCATAGTAAAATAACACCTTAAGACACACATCAACCAAAACCCTAATGTCACCTAGATACTCCAATGTCACCTCAAGTATCCGTGGGCATGATTATACGATATGCATCACACAATCTCAAATTTATCTATTCAACCAACACATAGAACCTCAAAGAGTGCCCCAAAGTTTCTACCGGAGAGTCAAGACGAAAACATGTGCCAACCCCTATGCAAAGGTTCATGGGCGGAACCTGCAAGTTGATCACCAAAACATACATCAAGTGAATCAACAGAATAACCTATTGTCACCACGGTTATCCCACGCAAGACATACATCAAGTATTCTCAAATCATTAAAGACTCAATCCGATAAGATAACTTCAATGGGAAAACTCAATCCATTACAAGAGAGTAGAGGGGGAGAAATATCATAAGATCCAACTATAATATCAAAGCTCGCGATACATCAAGATCGTGCCGAATCAAGAACACGAGAGAGAGAGAGAGAGAGAGAGAGAGATCAAACACATAGCTACTGGTACATACCCTCAGCCCCAAGGGTGAAGTACTCCCCCCTCGTCATGGAGATCGCCGGGATGATGAAGATGGCCACCGGTGAGGGTTCCCCCCTCCGGCAGGGTGCTGCAATAGGGTCCCGATTGGTTTTTGGTGGCTACAGAGGCTTGCGGCGGCGGAACTCCCGATCTATTCTGTTCCCCGAAGGTTTTAGGGTATATTGGTATATATAGGAGGAAGAAATACGTTAGGGGAGCCACGAGGGGCCCACGAGGGTGGAGGGCGCACCCAGGGGGGTGGGCGCGCCCCCCTGCCTCGTGCCTTCCTCATTGATCCCCTGACGTGCACTCCAAGTCTCCCGGATTGCTTTCTTTCCAAAAATAACTCTCCGGAAGGTTTCATTCCGTTTGGACTCCGTTTGATATTCCTTTTCTTCGAAACACTGAAACAAGGGAAAAAACAGGAACTGGCACTGGGCTCTGGATTAATAGGTTAGTCCCAAAAGTGATATAAAAGTATTTAATAAAGCCCATAAACATCCAAGATGGATAATATAATAGCATGGATACTTCATAAATTATATATACGTTGGAGACGTATCAACATCCCCAAGCTTAATTCCTGCTCGTCCTCGAGTAGGTAAATGATAAAAGAAAGAATTTATGAAGTGTGAATGCTAACAGGTGCATAAGTTTGATCAATGATAATTTCAATCACCTTTTCTAGCATCATTATATGTCATAACAGTAGCTCAACTCATAGAACTTTTCATGATCAAGTAAAAAATTATTGACATGTTAAAGTATAGACAATAAACTTTCTTGAAAACTAACAAACCGTGTTATTTAGTCATCAAACAATTACAATTCATCTTATTTTCAGGAAGATTCTATGTCAGAGCTTTGATTCAGCAAACTTCACATACTCAACTATCATTTAGTCTTCCATGATTGCTACCATCCAAAGCATATTTTTAGAACAAATAGTATTCATCGAACACAGAGAAAGATAGGGGCTTAATGTTTCACCTCCCAACCTTTTACCTCAAGGGTAATGTCAACAGTAATAATTCATGCTCAAATATATTTGAATGGCCATATATGCTTAGATCTTTCCATCACATGATGCTTGCCAACTAAAGAGTAGGTTGGAATGAGAAGGAATACTATTGAGTCTTGCATAAAAGTAAAAGATAGGCCCTTCGCGGAGGGAAGCAGGGATTTGCAGAGGTGCCAGAGCTCGAAGCAAAAACATATATGAAAATAATTTTGAGAGGTATGCTTTCATTGTGAACATAACGACCAAGAGTTCCCGATATCTTCCATACTAGATACATTATAGGCGGTTCCCACGCAGAAAGGTAAAGTTTTTACTCCCCCTCCACCAACATTCACACTCCACGGCTTGTCCGAAACAACAGGTGATGTCCAACTATCAACATTCCTGGGGGAGTTTTGTTTAAATTATTTGCGAATTTGTTTTTGATCTTTTGATCATAGGACTGGGCATCCCAGTTACCAGCCATTTTCTCGTGAATGATGAGCGGAGTCCACTCATCGTGAGAATAACCCACCTAGCATGGAAGATACTGATAGCCCCTAGTCGCTACATGAGCGATTCGGGCATACAAAACAGATTATTATTTGAAGGTTTAGAGTTTGGCACATGCAAATTTACTTGGAACGGCAGATAAATACCGCATATAGGTAGATATGGTGGACACTCATGGAAGAAACTTGGTTCAAGGAATTTGGATGCACAAGCAGTATTCCCGCTTAGTACAAATATTTTGGCTAGCAAAGGATTCTAAATAGCAAGCACCACATGTCAGAGGATCCATAACAATATAACTTCTATACAAATATACCCAAGCATAACTTATTATGTTGTCTTCCTTGTCCAACTTCAACTAATTTGCTCAGGTTTGAAAATAATTAATGGGCTCACAATCATAGAAGATGTCCAAGATAGTATATTTATATGTGAAATCTCTCTTCCTTCAATATTCTTTCATGAATTGTTCAAGTGACCAATACAATGTTTGCTAACCTTCAATAAATTTACCAACTCTACTTCTTATATGTGAAGGCATTACTCCCCATGCGAAAGGCATATGAAACATATATAATTTCAGATTTATGATATTCAAATCATTCAACTGTTTACTCATAGGATATAAGTGAAGCACACGAGTAAATGACAAACTACTCCAAAAATATATAAGTGAAGATCAATGAGTAGTCGAATAATTATGTAACTATGCGAAGACTCTCTAACATTTAAGACTTTCAGATCTTGGTATTTTATTCAAACAGCAAGCAAAGCTAAAGAAAGTAAAATGACGCTCCAAGCAAAACACATATCATGTGGTGAATAAAAATATAGCTCCAAGTAAAGTTACCGATGAACAAAGACGAAAGAGGGGATGCCTTCCGGGGCATCCCCAAGCTTAGGCTCTTGGTTATCCTTGAATATTACCTTGGGGTGCCTTGGGCATCCCCAAGCTTAGGCTCTTTCCACTCCTTATTCCGTAGTCCATCGAATCTTTACCCAAAACTTGAAAACTTCACAACACAAAACTTAACAGAAAACTCGTAAGCTCCGTTAGTATAAGAAAATAAATCACCACTTAGGTACTGTTGTGAACTCATTATTTATTTATATTGGTGTTAAACCTACTGTATTACAACTTCTCTATGGTTTATAAACTCTTTTACTAGCCATAGGTTCATTAAAATAAGCAAACAACACACGAAAAACAGAATCTGTCAAAAACAGAACAGTCTGTAGTAATCTGTAAATAACGCAAACTTCTGGAACTCCAAAAATTCTACCAAAATAGGACGACCTATATAATTTGTTTATTGATATACTGCAATTGGATACAGTATTTTATCACGTTCTGGTGATTTTTAACAATTGTTTTCGTGAACAGAAAGTTTCTGGAATTTTCAGCAAGATCAAATAACTATCATCCAAGAAGATCCCATAGGTTTAACTTGGCGCAAACACTAATTAAAACACACAAACAAATCTAACCAGAGGCTAGATCAAAGATTTATTCCTAAACAGAAGCAAAAATAAAGAACAAAAATAAAGTAGGGTTGCCTCCCAACAAGCGCTAACGTTTAACGCCCCTCGCTAGGCATGATGATTTCAATGATGCTCACATAAAAGATAAGAATTGAAACGTAAAGAGAGCATCATAAGGCATATTACTAGGACATTTAAGTCTAACCCACTTCCTATGCATAGGGATTTTGTGAGCAAACAACTTATGGGAACAATAATCAACTAGCATAGGAAGGCAAAACAAGCATAACTTCAAAACTTTAAGCACATAGAGAGGAAACTTGATATTATTGCAATTCCTACAAGCATATATTCCTCCCTCATAATAATTTTCAGTAGCATCATGAATGAATTCAACAATATAACCAGCACCTAAAACATTCTTTTCATGATCTACAAACGTAGAATTTTTATTACTCTCTACATAAGCAAAATTCTTCTCATTCGGAATAGTGGGAGTATCATAAGAGACTCGAATACTACAAATTGTTTCCACATTAAATGAGTAATGTTCAGAAAAAGGGTAATCATAATCATGACAAGTTTCATGGTTATCATTATTCTTTATAGCATACATGTCATCACAATAATCATCATAGATAGGAGCCATGCTTTCATCATAATAAATTTGCTCATCAAAACTTTTGGGACTAAACATATAATCTTCATCAAACATAGCATCCCCAAGCTTGTGGCTTTGCATATCATTAGCATCATGGGTATTCAAAGAATTCATACTAACAACTTTGCAATCATGCTCATCATTCACATATTTTATGCCAAGCATTCTATGTAATTCTTCTTCTAGTACTTAGGCACAATTTTCCTTCCCATCATTTTCACGAAACACTACAAAAAAGGACATACATATGACACTTTGGGCCGAACGAATTTTGGGCCGAACGAATTTTTTTCTGTCATACATATGACACTTCTATGACGATAATTGTGACAAAACCCGGTATCATCATAGATGTGGTGGGCTCCTACTTCTATGACAAAAAATCATGACAGAAAATGGGCTTTTCGTCCTGGGCGGGCCGGAGACGCAGCTGCATGACATTCTTTGGGCCGTCCATGACGGAAAAAACCGTTGTAGAAGCGAGGGGGAGGAAAATTTCGGGGAGTTCCCGGTTACGGTGGGAGGTAGGGGGCCGGGCGATGCGCGTTTCTCTCGTACACGTACGCGCGTGTGTGCGAGGCGTTGGCTCTATCTGAACCCGAGCGAGGCGTTGGGCTCTAACTGAACCCGAGCGATCGATCGATGGCTGTTAACTGAACCCGATCGAGCGATTCCTTCGCTACTGCTGCTAACTGAAGCCGATCGATTGGATCAACAGTGAGCGTTGCAGGGGGGGTTGGATAAAACAGTGAGCGGTGGCGTTGCCTCTGGATGAACAGGACCCCGTGGTGTGGTGGAGGGATGGATGAACAGTAGACTGTGGAGGGTTGCCCGTGGAGAGGTGGTTGAACAGGATACCGTGGTGTGGAGGGCTGGATGAACAGTAGACGGTGGAGGGGTGGTTGAACAGTAGCCGGTGGAGTAGCGTGCGGTGGAGGCTGTATGAACAGGAGCCCGTGGAGGCTGGAGGAGGTCGACGGTGGAGATGAACAGTATCCCGTGGAGTCCCGTTTTGCGGTACGCCACACCCCTCCCGATATACAGGACCCCTGTTTCGACCGTAGGAGGTCCGTTTCGTCCGTTTTGCGGTACGCCACACCCCTCCCGACCAACAGGACCCCCATTTCGACCGTAGGAGGCCCGTTTCGTCCGTTTTGCGGTACGCCACACC
>NC_057811.1:120858202-120859020 GCF_018294505.1 Triticum aestivum | reverse complement strand
TCAATAGGACCCCCGTTTCGACCGTAGGAGGTCCATTTCCTCCGTTTTGCGGTACGCCACACCCCTCCCTATCAACAGGACCCCGTTCCGAATGTAGGAGGTCCATTTCCTCCGTTCTGCGGTATGCCAGGCCTCATTTCCATCACCTGTTCCGTCCAAGCCCTCACGATGAACACGACCACGCATTCCGTTCCGACCTAGCCGGTTGGCTCCCACGCGTTCCGTTGCCTCCCGATGAACACGACGCATTCCGTTGCCTCCCGATGAACACGACGCATTCCGTTGCCTCCCCATGAACACGACGCATTCCGTTGCCTCCCCATGAACACGACGCATTCCGTTGCCTCCCCATGAACACGACGACGACACTGTTTCTCCGTTCCGACCCAGCCATGTACACGAGCCCTGGCCATACGTATGCGCGAGTAGGCGGTCGAGACCCTGCCCGTATGTACACATACGTGGCCGTATTTTCTTTCTTGAACCCTGGCCGCTGTACGTACGTGTACATGCTACGTGCACGCCTCTACTACGACACGTGCGCGCGTCTACTACGACATGTGCGCGCCTCTACATCGACCAATATGTACGTACACATTCGCGACCAGAATGACAACGCTACATATGCTTCGACCAGGTGGGTCCCGACTGTCAGGCACTTCCTTGTCTGCGAAGATGTAGCTGGTGGGTCCCAGCAGTCAGGGGGTGAATCGTTTTTTTTTGCCTGGACGCACTTCCTTGCGTGCGAAGGTGTAGCTGCTGGGTCCCAGCAGTCCGGGGGGCGAATCGTTTTTTTGCCCGGATGCACTTCCTTGCGT
>NC_057811.1:120844469-120857949 GCF_018294505.1 Triticum aestivum | reverse complement strand
CGGGGGGCGAATCGTTTTTTCGGACGCACTTCCTTGCGTGCGAAGATGTAGCTAGTGGGTCCCAGCAGTCAGGGGGGCGAATCGTTTTTTTCGGACGCACTTCCTTGCGTGCGAAGATGTAGCTCGTGGGTCCCAGCAGTCAGGGGGCGAATCATTTTTTTCGCGAAATACGGTGGCCCGTCCGGTGGGTCCCCCCTGTCAGGTGGAGGAATAATTATTTTGCGCGTAATAAGGAGGCACTTCCTTGTGGCTGCCGTGGACCCAGCTGTCAGCCTCTCTGAAAGAACATGCGGTGCCCCCATGTTTGGTTTTGGTAATTGATGACAATCTCTATGGACTAATGGTTGCCTTGAGTTATATTTGAAGGATTTGTCCATAGGCTTTTCTTGAAGTCCATGTGTTGGTTTCAAGGAGTTTATGTGGTGACCAAGGTGTTATTAAGGAATTATCCAAAGATTGGTCATGTGAGAGTAGAGCTTATTGCAAGCATGTCTTGAAGAAGAAGATTGTGTGATCATTCATGTTTACCTTCAAGACATCATCCAAATGAAGAGAGTTGGAAAGAGTCAAGGTTGATCAAGACTAAGTCAAGAGTGAATCAAGTTGATCAATACACAAAGCGCACAAGATGTACCGAGAGGGATCAAGCGATCCCATGGTGTGGTAAGCATTGTCAATTACGCTTTGTGTACTAACCCATGATCTTCGTGAGAGTTCTTTGTGGGGTTAGGTTGCGGTGTGCAAGTTCAAGTGAAGCATCATGAAGAGATCAAATGCTTGAAGCTTGCCGTCCATTGTGGCGACAATGGACTTGTGAAGATGTTGCGGTGTGCAAGTTCAAGTGAAGCATCATGATGAGATCAAATGCTTGAAGCTTGCCGTCCATTGTGGTGACAATGGACTGGTGAAGATGTGCGGAAGAGTGGCTCACCCATAGTGGAGTATGGGGGAGCAATCAACTAGTCTTCATCGAGCCAACACAACCAAGAAAGGTGGTCCAACTTGAGGGAGTCAAGATCGTCATCATCTAGCTCAAGTGGACCATGTGCAAGGCAAAGGTTTGCTCTTGATAGGTTTTCTATTTTACCGGTCTCATGATGGTAGTTGGGAGACCGGGTTATAAGATCGATTGTCGTACTATCAAGGGGGGCTCTCGATGAGTAGCTTGATCGTATCGTTCATAGAGAGCTCAAACCATTGCATCCTTACATCATCTTTGTTGGTTCTTGTTTGGTTCTTCTCTTTGTGAGTTTTGGAGCTTATGGTCATCTTGATGACAAGCTCGAGGTCATCGAAAACGGAGTTCACTCGCATCTTCTATGATGTTTTCGATGTTGGAGGTTATGCCGGTTCTTCTCGGTTGGAGGTTTCACTCCTCTATTTGTTGGCATACCTCCCCTGCCTCTTCTTACTATAACCTTGAGTTTGCTCAATTCGGAGCTCATATGAAGAAGTTATGGCAGTTCTGGTTTTCTCCCTGCGGTAGTACCGCGGTCAGAGCGGCAGTACCGCTTATCGCCCCAAGTGGTAGTACCGCTGTCCAAAGCGGTAGTACCGCCTATGGCCATAAGCGGTAGTACGGCTACGGTTCCGCGCTGGTACCGCCTCGATTTTGGGTCTTGCATTTTTCGTGTCGAGTTTTGCAGTAGTTGCACGGCAGTAAGGCACGATAGTTCCGCCTATAAGCGGTAGTACCGCCCCGATGGGCGGTAGTACCGCTCCGGTCGGCCGGTAGTACCGCTACTGCATTTTTGGTCCCGTGTTCTGCTCCTCCAGCGGTAGTACCGCTGGGGTGCGCGGTAGTACCGCTTATAAGCAGTACTACCGCCCCAAGGTTCATGTTTGGTTGCTCCTTTTCCCTGCTTCTTCCGCCAGAGCGGTAGTACTGCTCGTGGAGCGGTAGTACCGCTCATGTGCGGGCTGAGCACATAACGGTTGGATTTTTCCCCTTCTATAAAAGGGGGTCTTCTTCCCCAATGATCCTTATCTTTTGAGCTCGTGTTCTTCCCCCATTGTTGACCTTCTTCGAGCTTGCTAACTCTCAATCCCTCCATGGATTCTTGCTAGTTTTTGAGGGAAAAGAGAGAGGAGATCTAGATCCACATTTCCACCAATCACTTTCTCCTCTATGTGAGGGGAACCCATTGGATCTAGATCTTGGAGTTCTTGGTGTTCTCCTTCTTGTTCTTCCTCTCATTTTCCTCCCTAGCATTAGTTGCTTTAGTGGGATTTGAGAGAGAAGGACTTGGGCACTCCGTGTGCCCTTGCCATTGCATTTGGTGCATCGGTTTGAGTTCTCCACGGTGATACGTGGAAGTTACAACTTGAGAAGCTTATTACTCTTGGGTGCTTGGTGCCCTTGAGCTTGTTCCTCTTGGGTGCTTGGGCGTCCTAGACGGTTGGTGGTGTTCAGAGCTCAATCATTGTGGTGTAAAGCTCCGGGCAAGCGTCGGGGTCTCCAATTAGGTTGTGGAGATCGCCCCGAGCAATTTGACGGGTTCCGGTGACCGCCCCCAAGGGTTGCCAAAGTGTACGGGTTCGGTGACCGCCCCCCAAGGGTTGCCAAAGTGTACGGGTTCGGTGACCGCCCCCAAGGGTTGCCATTTGTACGGGTTCGGTGACCGCCCTCAAGGGTCCTTTAGTGGAATCACGGCATCTTGCATTGTGCGAGGGCGTGAGGAGATTACGGTGGCCCTAGTGGCTTCTTGGGGAGCATTGTGCCTCCACACCGCTCCAAACGGAGATTAGCATCCGCAAGGGTGTGAACTTTGGGATACATCGTCGTCTCCGCGTGTCTCGGTTATCTCTTACCCGAACCCTTTACTTATGCACTTTACTTTGTGATAGCCATATTGTTTCTTGTCGTATATCTTGCTATCACTTAGTTGTTTATCTTGCTTAGCATAAGTTGTTGGTGCACATAGGTGAGCCTAGTTGTTGTAGGTTTTGTGCTTGTCAAGTTAACCGCTAGGTTTATTCCGCATTTGTTCAAGCCTAAACCGTAATTATTTTAAAGCGCCTATTCACCCCCCCTCTAGGCGACATCCACGATCTTTCACTCTCCACGTACAGTCCACGTCCGATGGAAGTTGTTCCTTGACCACGTTGACCACGCCGCGCCGAGAGCACCAGGGCGGTGGACGACGGTGAGGCCTAGGAAGGAGACGACGCGGAGCCGGGGAAGACGCGGCAGTGGATGCACACGCGGAGAGGAGTACGAGGGTTCACTGGTTCGGCTGCGCTGCCGTCGCCGCAGAATAACAGGGGGTGTGGGTGAGTGGAGGGATGGCCTGGCCAGCGGTGGGAGTTGTAGGGGGCGGTGAGGCCTCTGTGGCAGCACAGCCGGCCACGGGAGGCAGGAGCAGGCGGCACGACCGGTGCTGCTTCGGGCGGCTGGAGCAAGAAGACCAGAGGTTGAAGAAGCACGATGGCCGTTGGATGGACATCGTACGGTCACTGCAGCTAGAATCGTTTATATTGACTAAGTTGACAAAGCCCTTGGTACGTCAACTTAGTAGGCCCACAGGTCAGCTTCCGAAACGGTGCGCCCCAGATGTCAGGGGGAGGAATCATTTTTTGGGCGGGTGAAGTTAGAATATCCGAGATTGAAGAAGAAGCACGGCATCCGTTGGATGGACATCCAACGGCCACTGCTACTAGAACCGTGTGTTGACTATAAGTTGACAAAGCCTTGCATACGCGTCAACTCTGTTTTTTAGGGGACGTGTCAACTTAGTAAGGCCTCAAGTGTGTGGCAGAGAACTTATAGCCCATTTGAGATTTGTAAGAATGTGTAGCCCATTTTTGAATTCTAATGGAATTTACTACAGCCCATTTACAGTTTGTTAAAAGTACAGCCCATTTCAACCAACCATTCAAAACAGAATTCAATAAAATTTCCCACATTTTGATGGGATACGAAATATTTTTATCCCGAAATTTCTATTCAGATTAAATACAATTTCAATATAAATTTATATTACATAAAAATCCAACGAAGCATTGCGCTCGCAACAATTAATGAAATTAAAATTTTCAATATCCAAAAATAATATTTTATAAAGTAATCACGTGTTTGGTGCATTTTTTATAGTTACTGCCCAGTTTTTATAATTACATCCCATTTATTATTTCTTAAAGCCCATTTTCTTGTTAAGCCTAATGCATCCCTCCTAGGAAAGATTTGCAGCCCAGCGGGGCGGAGAATAACAACTTGACCTTGCCTGGGTATTCCTAAAAAAAGTATAGCTGGGCTAGCCATTTTCAGCTTGAAAAAAATTAATATCTGGGCTGGATATCTGGCCTGGGCTAGACGGGTCACAGCCCGCCCAGTTAATACCTGTAGCGATGTTTTCGTTGTTGTTCAGAGAAGAATAATTAATATCTGGGCTAAACATCGAAAAACTCTGCAGTGCTCATACCTCAAAAACACAAATACTGCTCGAGCTGCTTGGTCCCAGCTGTCGGCCGCTTCTTGTGCAATTCTCTCGTTTATTGACTACTACATAGGTTGACAATGGTGTGGGACCGTGATGTCAGGAAACCAGGAGGAAGCAAAATAAATTATATATATATATATATAATAAGGAGGCACTTGCGTACGTGAGGCTATGGACCTGGTGGGTCCCCATTGTCATCCTCTCCAAGTAAAGTCATCTCCTCGCCCGTGCGCGCTTTCCGCCCGAAACAGTCAGCGCCGACCGCCCCGCTTCCCGGTGCAGGCGATTGCTCCGCCTTCAAATGACACAAGTGCCGTCCGTCCGTCCATCTGCCGCCCACATTAATGATACGCGGTTGCCGAGGTGGCTACTCCGGCGCCACACGTCCGTCCCTCTGCCCGCCCACCATTGCTATATAAACTGTTGTGCCAGCCATAGCCGCAGTCATCCGCATCCGTTCCCTTTCTCCTGTCCACACCACTACTGCCTACCATGGCTTCCTCGCGCTCCAGCACTCTTCGGGACGGGAGGACGATGGACCACAAGGAGATGGCAGCCATTGCTGCCGACCGGCTGGCCGGCAGGCAGCCGGAGGACGACGATGTCCCAATGAAGAACATGGTAGTCGACGATCCGGCGTCAACCCCCTCCTCCGCGCCATCGTCGTTGGTGCATTGCACCATGACCATCGGCGAGGCCCGTGCCCAATATATGGACAGGGTGAGGCAGATGCGTGAGGAGCAGTTCCGGGAGGCGCAGGCCGACGCCGCCTACAACCACCATCTCCTCCAGGAGCACCTGTAGGCGGAGGAGCAGATCGCCGCGGAGCGGGCGGAGCAGGAGGCGCAGCTCGACTCGTACCGCTCCGCCCGCAAGGGCCGCCTCGAGAGCTGGCGGTACCGCATGCGGGTGGCGGAGGCTACGACCGCCTACAAAGAGGCTAGCAAAGAGGGCGATGAAGTGGGCGAGGCGCTGTTTGGCGAGACCGAGGATGAGGCAGAGGACAATGCTGACTCCGACGAGTCCCCGCTCCGCTGGCGTCGACGAGGCCCTGCTCCGCCGAGGCCCTGCGGCGCCAACAACGAGGTAGAGGACAACGCCGGCTCCGCCGAGGCCCCGCCCTGCCAACAATGAGGCAGAGGACATCGCCGGCTCAGCCGAGGCCCCACCCTGCCGGCAACGTGGGGGAGGATTTCCACCGCTCCGCTGAGGCGCCACCCGCCGGCAACGAGACAGAGGACATCGCCGGCTCCGCCGAGGCCCCACCCCGCTGCCAATGAGGCCGCGCCACACAAAAAACGAGGAAGACTAGAACACGGTAGGTCACCGCCGCTCGGGTCCAAGTAACGCCACCGCTGCTACCCTCCGGTTGAAGCCAAGCTATGCGGGTTGACCATTGACGGCCGGTTAGCTTCTTGGCGGTGACGTGGAGTCAGAGAGCTGCGCTGGAGAAGAACGCTGCTTCTACTTAACTGCTGGTGCAGTTGGCTGACTGACACGTGGGCCCAACAGGCCACATGTCAGTTACGCAACTGCACCTGCAGTTAAGTCACTGAAGCTTCTGTTCGGCTCAGCGGGACACAGGTGGGTAGCTTCGGTTAATTAATTATACCTCCAGCGCACCCCTTTTTAGTTAAAGAATGTATGAAATGTAATGAAATCCGGCATGTTTATATGAAATCCGACCGTGTATGAATGAATTTATTTCGATTAGTTCGAATTCCTGTATCACTGGCATTGGATGAACATGCAAAACAATACGTACTAGCATTATTCCCAGGGTGATCACCTTGTTTGCAGCAGTTTCACATGTACTCCCTCCGGTCCTTTCTAGTCGTGCATACAAGTTTTGTCTGCAGTCAAAGTATCTCTACTTTGACCAATCTTATACAAAAAAGTATGCACTTTCACAATGTGCGAAGTAAAAAGGAACAGAAGGAGTACAAAGAGTTTGAGAAGCTTTTTAGCGTTTCTATACATTGCAATCAAACACACAGGATTGGCAATTCATAGAGAACATTCAAAACAATCGATGATTATGCATCTCAGCGACTCACATGTCAGAGGCAATATTTACTTCACAACTAAAGAATAAAGAAAAAATTGATCGACGCTGCTGACAGCAAAGGGCGTCCCATTCGAAAATATCAAACACATGTCTTGCTAAAATCAATGAGCAAAATTTGACAAGGTTGTCCCATTCCAAAATATCAAATGCCTACGATTGTGGAATGGGCAGGGTTTGCCATCAGTTCGGACATTGACATGGCACCTCGTGCTAAATAAACCAGCTGTTCTTTTTGTGCAGTTCCACCAAAATCAACCAAATTCGCGCGTAGCTTGTATGATTTCGCCCTTATATGTTGCAACGCCTTGAACTTATCGGCACCTCCTTTCTTGTGGTGGAAATGAATGATTCGATGTACTCATGAACATTTTGTGCAGTTCCCATTGAAATCAAGCTGAGCACCCCTGTTTGCACAAATACAAAAAAGTGATTAGTATAAAGCAAACTGTACTATGAATTGACAGTTTCAATAGGCACATACATGGTCCATGTAGAGCACACTTTTAGAAAAATGGAACTCACCAGAAAGAATCCTAGAACAACATTGTACTCGCGCATCACAGCAAAAAAATGGAGATTTGTCAGTCCTTCTGAGCTGAAGTTAGTTTGGTCTTGTGGGGAGTAATGTAACCATCCTTCAACTACTCCTTCTGATGAGAAGATAGACAGGGCTTCTTCATCCTGGCATAATCGGAACTAGTCACTTCACATACTCCATATTCTTCTTCAGAGGAAGATGATCCTGTTGTGCAAAGACAAGAGGACTACTAAATGCTAGCATCCCTGTTTGCTCTAAAAAAAGGAAAGGAAATATTTAAAACAGCACAGATGAAGCACTTCTCAAGGACAATACCACTTTTTCATGACAGTATCTAAACAGCAGCACAACACCAATAGAGATGACAAAGCTCAATCATATGGATGAAATCAGTGGGCGAGTACCAACCTTTGTCAGGAGGCTTATTGTGTAGAGCATACAGATGAAGCACTTCTCCGGAACCATCTATTGCTATCTACGGTGGTGGCCATGCTTACTATATACTCCTCCATTAGTTTAATGTTTCCAACATCTTCTTGTGCAGTTCCACTAAAATATATGGTATCTTCAAAGAAGATCCCTGTTTGCACAAGTAGAGATAATTACATATTACATTAAGAGTGGCATCAAATCAGTGGCAAAACAATTGCTCGTTCCAGCCATAGAAATAAATTAAGATGCAAAACTATATCATTACTTGTGTCATCACACTTCTAGTGCTTCATTACAGCACCGGGAGTTGATTTTTGTTTTTCTTCCGCTTGTTCTTCCCCTTCATCACTTGGTTCAATAACAGACAAGCTTCGCCTTCAATGTAAGATTTGGCATGTCAATTAGGGAGCACAAGTATAGTACTAAACTTTATTTTCTGATGAAAGTGGCAAAATACAGGCCAACAGTTGTGAAATATCCTTATCTTACCTCAATGGGATATTATGGTGCACATACAGATTGGAAGTCTTGTCTCCATTTGTGCAGTTCACTAAAATCAAGCAACATTATCATACAAGTAGCACAACATATGAAAGCACACTGCAGAATCATGTGAAAGAAGGCTAGTACTGACCTCTCATGATGCGGAATTCAAACAACTCACAAGAAGAAGATCTGAACCAAATTCGCCTTAACAGATAGGAAGTAAGATCTCCTCTTGTGCAGTTCCACTAAGATCAAGCAACCAAGCAATGTTGTCGGTGTGACATTTTGGTTGAGCTGCACAAAACACTCTTAAAACAAAAGTGTTTTGTGCAGTGCAACAAAAGGTCACAATGGCAACAAGGTGAAGTAGATAACCCTGTTTACACAGAGGTGCAAAGGAAACAATTAGTGGTCAATAACGGTGGATGACACAGAAGCCAACAAAAAGAAGCATCTACCTTATCTAAATGGGAAAGAAAGCAAGACAGAAGCATTTCTCAAACGGTGGCATTGATTAATATTAACATAGAGATTATATTAACAATAAAATTCGTTAAACATGTAATTTGCTTTTAACTGTGGCATTGCATCAATTTTCCAGCGGCATTATTAGAGGGTGTTTGTTTACAGGGACATTTTGGTGTAGGGACTAAAAAAACTCCGTGTCAGTCCCATCTAAACCAAACAGGAGGGACTTTTAGGGACTAAAAGTCGGCATTTGGGACTAAAGAAAGAAGACCTTGAGGGGGTCTTTTTGGGACTTTTTCCAACAGTTGCCCCTTCCACGCATCGCACCTTGTCTCTATTAGTTCATTACTAGGGGTAACATGGTCTTTTAGCATGTCATTTAATAACCTCTAGTCCATGTTTAGTCCCTGGAACCAAGCAGGTAGGGACTAGGGAGTTTTTAACCAAATAGGGCCTTAGATTAACAACAGCTAATGAGTTGCACGGGACAGTGGACGCACCAGCACCATGTGCATCTACCGATGTACTGTGGTCATGCACAGTCTGTTGCAACAAAGAACAAACAACCAAGGAGCATATTTGTGTTGGTCCCAGTTTTGTTATCTTTAGACACCTTTCCCTATGTGAGTGCAGCAAATCTAGTCCTGCTCAAACTCTACAGCCTTGTCCCTTCCTTTCCTTTTTGAACTAGTACTTTCGCCCCTTCCTTTGCTCTTTGAACCACGTCCTAGATTTATGCGGTACAACTTTCCCCACTACTTTCCCCCATTCCTTTCCTCTTTGAACCACGTCCTAGATTCATGCTATACAACTTTCCCCCTTCATTTCCTCTTTGAACCACGTCCTAGATTCATGCTATATACAACTTTTCCCACTACTTTCCCCCACTCCTTTCCTCTTTGAACCACGTCCTAGATTCATGGTATACATGCAGCTAGAGAAATGCATGTGGAGTAAGTAAATTATACCTTAAGGTTCTTGGGGCATGGTTCGGTGGGCGACGGGACGACGGCGAAGAAGAAGGGGTCGGAGGCCCTCCCGCGCCGCCGCTGGGTGGAAAGTGAACAGCTGCGCCGGGAGTCCCTCGCCGACGGCGACAGCGTTAAGCCTCCTTCCCTTCCCGGCGGACGGATCCTACCGGCTCTTTGAGCAGCAGTGAGGGGAGAGAGAGGCCAACGAAGTCTTGTTTAGATCTGGAGAGGGCGAGAGAGTGTGAAGAGAGCAACTACAAGCGCTGAGGGGAGAGCGGGAGAGGGCGAGAGAGTGTGAAGAGAGCAACTACAAGCACTGAGGCTCCAGCGTGTATATATATACTGGAGAGAGAGTGTGAAGCGTGCAAACCCTAGAAAACATTTTGACCAGTCAAAGAATCCTCCTGGCACAAATTATGCTCAAGTGTAGTTATCGAACCCGAGACCTCAAGTTTGATGAGTGAACAGGCTAACCAGCTACACAACCCTCCCGTTATGTTCAATGAGAGGGAAATAACCTTTTATACATTCCTGCATTCGTGTGACAAGCATGCCGTGTTTTTTCTGTGTGTGTGGGATTCATTGGGATTTCAATCATAATCGTGTCATGTGGCTTTGGTGGTAAGACTATCCACAGTGGTGCAGAAATAATGCAGCCTTAGTCACCTTACCTCTCTCCACATAGTACATTGGGTCCCACCAGTCAGAGGGTGAAACAAACAAATTAATAAGAAAAATTAAAAGCGCCAGCGGTGTATCTTACCTCGCACATCTCGCTACTGCTCGGGAACACTGTCCAATTGATCCCTCTGTTCGCTCATGTACTATTTTAAGTGAATCCTTATTATAACATGCACACAAATTTTGGGCACTTGTATTCGACTTAAGTCAGTGTGCCACCGTATCTCGTATACTTACTACTCCCTCCGTCTAGGTGTAATAAGTCACATTAGAAGGTGCAATGGGACCAAGGTGCGTGCGTGTGCGTGTGTGTGTGTGTGTTTAACAGCATGTGTGTGTTAGAGAGAGCGACAGATCGACCTACTCCTACAGAGAGATGTTGTGTAGTGTACGATTTTAGCCGCGAGAGTCGGTGCATCCTCTCGTTTTCGGGCGTGTCCGGTAGGGACATGCGGACAGCTGCCACGCCCGCTCCTGACCAGCCTGGCCCACCCAAAGCCCCTCCATCGCCCGCGCGCGCTTCCCGCCTGAAACGGTCAGCGCCGCTCCAAAGAATCGGTGCCGCATTCATGCCCGGGCAGAGCGGACACGGCCTCTCACTGGCGCAAGAGTGATGGCTGCTTCGTCCGTACAACTTACTGCTGGGTCTATGTGATTTGACGGCTCATTGGTCTTTATTACTGAGGTGGTAGGACTGCCGGATGTCCCACGCTTTCGGCGAAAGGAGGTACTACTACTAGATTACAATTTTCTCCATTCTTACAGAGGAGGCGTGCAAGAGCAGTGAAAACACACAGGCTCAGTGATTACATGGCCCACCTCACACTATCACCGTGCGACACCTAACTCTTTACATAGTAGTCCCTCCGTTCCTAAATATTACTAGATGAGTCCCCGCGCGTTGCCGCGGAACAGCGGTATATCTCTCTGCGCAAAATTATCGATTTCACAGAACTAAAAAAAACTCTATAACCGCATGACAAATGTGGTAGCCAAACTAAATAAACTCCCATCATCATTTAGATCATCCCACGTAAGGAAAAAAGATCAGCCAACTCCTACTGCATAATGGGATTATATTTTTCTTTTTGACATGTTAATGGGACTTAAAAGCTCACTTAAATGCATGCTACTAGTGCATGCTTGCATGCAGACAGGTAGATGTGATTTAAAACCCACTCACATGCATGTGCCACGGTATTTCTGCATGCTTGCATGTGGCTTAGTGCGGAGCCTCTCAACGTCTAGATCAGATGACTATTATGGACTGATTTACTTCATCTAACGGCTACATCAATTTTGATGATGTGGCTCAAGGAGAGGATAGAGAATTCCTAGTAGTGGGGGCTAGCTATTGCTAGTAGATTAGTCTTTGTAGAGATTCCACTACATACGGAACAAAATGAATGAATCTACACTTAAAATGCATCTATATACATCCGCATGTGGTTCATGGTGAAATCTCTACAAAGACTTATATTTAGGAACGGAGGAAGTACTAGTATAGTACGTACTGTAATTTATCAGTGAGATAAATTTGTACAATGCTATGAAGCTTCCAGCTTCTATTACATGTATCTTGCGTCCAAGGTTGCCCGTTACAACATTTCATCAAATACAAAGGAGACTAACATGCATGCTATTGCATCTCAATGATTGACAGATCATAGCAAATATGTACTCCCTCCGTTCCAAAATAAGTGTGTCAACTTTGTGCAAACTTTAGTACAAAGTTGTACTACTACTAAAGTTGACACTTATTTTGGAACAGAGGCAGCTAAAGAAAAAAATGATCCACGCAGTCCCTAGCCCTTGAACCGTGAACCCTGACCAGGCTTCAATTTGCTGGCAACGTTCGAGCTTCCCAATAGATGAAGTTTCCAACCTTTCGACCATCAGATCATTTTGTGCAGTTTCACCAAAATCAAGATGAGCATCCCTGTGGCAAAGAAATTGAAGAAGCGTGATTAGAATAAGATTACTGGGACTAGTTGATGAGACATAAACTCATCACAAATACAGTACGTAGAAGCCAGTAGAGGTATGTGCGGGGCAAAGAAGAAGAGAAATATCCACAGGGAGTGATGTGGGCAGCTGGAGCAGTGGTGCAAGCCGGCTGTAAAGGGAGTTGTACCTGAGGGACGTAGCTCAACCTTGAGGAGGGCGGCGGGAGGCGGCAACTGCCCACGCCGCGGCAGTGAGCAAGGGACGAAGGCAACCTCACCGGCTTTGTGAGAGAGTACGACGGGGACCCCTGATCGGGACGTGCCAATAGTGGATTTTCGCCGTCGGCAACGGCCACCGCATCTACACTAAGCATCCACCCCTTCCCCAAGCGGATGTGATCTGCCGGGATGTTAGAGATGTGGCCACAGTCGTTTTGTGCGAGAGAGTGTGAAGAGAGCAACCCCAGCAAGCAACCGTGTAGGCTGGCCCGTCCTTACTATCTATATAGTGGAGCGGTTTCCTTTTCTCTCCATATGAACCTTTCATATTGCGTACGTGCCACTGAAGAAAAAAAACTTTATTTATAAATGACGCAGCACCTACTAATCGTTCTCCTATAACCTTGCACTTGGCATCTCCAAAATATTAACCTTGCGATTGGCTCTTCGCCTCTTCGGGAAGTCGAGCAATAATGGTAGTGCAGTATATATCTTTCTGGCTATATGAGACCGAATGAATTGCTGCACGTCCACCACGTGGGCGAGGGGCGAGGGAGAGTGCTACATACGGAGCAAAATGAGTGAATCTACACTCTAAAATACGTCTATATACATCAGTGTTTGGAGTATGTACTAGTAGTTCATATTGAAATCTACTAAAGGACATATATATTCCAAACAATATGATATAATCTCTATAACCAAGGTAGTAGGGATGAGGAGTAAACGGAGGGAGTAGTAAATTTTTCTCCTCGTCCTGCGAGCCACCGCGCGCATGGGCGAGGGAGCGGGCGTAAGGCGGAGCAAGCTTCACCTCATCCTGCGAGCTACCACGCCCGTGGGCGGGGAGACGGCGTACTAAGCAGGCTTCTCCTCGTTCTGCGAGTTGATGGGACACATCAAAAGTACTCCAGTGTATAGAGCCTTGCCTCTAAGGTAGGCCCCACATGGTTTGCCTCTTTTTTTAACATAACACATCAAGTCGCAATTTGTTTGTTCACCCGTGGTAGACGATCCTCCCTCCACCAAGTGGACAACCAGTACACGTGCCAAATTACCACGTGGGCTGCCTTTTCGTACAGAAATGGGCTCCACCGTGTACCCGCGCGGGTGTGGTTGGGAAAGAGACGGGAGTACGTGCGCCGTGCATGCACCTCTTCTCTTCGTGCACGTCCCCCACCTACGTGGGTGTGTGTGAGAGATACAAACCGCGTTCGTGAGTGTTTTTTGTT
>NC_057811.1:120840902-120844244 GCF_018294505.1 Triticum aestivum | reverse complement strand
TTTTCGTACAGAAATGAGCTCCACCGTGTACCCGCGCGGGTGTGGTTGGGAAAGAGACGGGAGTACGTGCGCCGTGCATGCACCTCTTCTCTTCGTGCACGTCCCCCACCTACGTGGGTGTGTGTGAGAGATACAAACCGCGTTCGTGAGTGTTTTTTGTTTTGGGGTGGGGGTGGGGTGGGGGTTGATTTCGTGAATTATTTGTGGGAATATGTGTCGATGACATATCAAACAAAATTTTGCATGCAATGTGTGTGAAATGGAGGCCTATCCATATCATACATAGAGGGTCGGGCAATCCACGAGAAGAGAGGGAGCGGTCATAGCTATCGATAGAGTCGAAGAGAGGATCAAGTGGATGGGTGCGAGATCGATGAAGAGAGCCATCGAAATTGTGTGTGTGTGCAAGTCAAAGATAGGGCGACTAGCCTACCGGAACGTTAGAGGGCACATGTCAAGTTTGTGTGTGGCAGGGAGACATGACTAGAGCGCTCGATGTATCGGTGTGTGGGGGGAGGGGTAGGCAGAGGCCTAACTATAGAGGTAGAACGACTCGTATATGTGTTGAGAAGGAGAGACCCAGCTATGTCTTGAGGGAGATCGGTCGACATCCATACATAACTGAAGGATGGGAAATATGATGGGACAGAGAGAGAGAGAGAGGAGAGAGAGAGGGAGGGAGAGGGAGGGAGAGGGGTAGAGTGCTGGATGGGTGATGGAGTTGCTTCTCGAAGATGGTGGGAGAGGCCTACTAGACAAACTGAGGGTGGAACTGCAATGTTATCAATAAGAGTGGGGATGTGTTTCTGTGTCTGCCTGTGTGTGATAGATCTGCCGGGACGCATCCATGGATGCTGAAGGGGAACCATGTGTTTGGTAAGCAAACCTAACTAGATCGGTAGATCAATTGTTGTTTGTTGGAGGAAGGGAGAGACACAACTAATGAGGTAGATCGATTGACGTGTGGGTAAAAACGAGTTATAAGGACCTAGCTAGCTATATGTATAGCGAGAGATCGGTCGGTGTACGTCCATTTGTTAGAGGCAAATAAGGCCCAGCGAGACGGATAGACAGAGAGAATGGAGCTACGATGTGGTGCGAGAGGCCCAACTACTAGCTAGATAGGGGGAGGAGTGTGCGGTTGTGAGATCGATGAAAAGAGGGGCAAGAGTTTACACGTGTGTCTGACCGTATGAGAGACACGAGGCAAGGACACATAAAGGAGGAGATTGAAGGTGTGTGTGTATGTTGTGGGCAGGCATCGCTGGAGAGGTTTATCGATCGGTGTGTGTCGGAAAGGAGTTGTGGAGACTCTGGGAGAACGACCTAAAGAAAAAAATGAATGTGCCCGGTGGATAGAATGCCGAGGGAGGGGAGGGCGAGGAGGGCGTGTGCATGCACGAGAGAAAGTTAGTGGTAGCTACAAAGGTTAGAGGATTGTGTGGGTGTAAGAGACTAACAAAGATCATAATTTGATATGAAAGCGGATTCATATATTTGAATAGGAGATCATAGTGTTTTAAACATTGCATGCATGAATATAGCGGTGATACACGTGTTGTGCACATGTTATACGATAATGTGATAATGCATGGCGTTTGCAACTCACAGCTAAATGCCGAACAATCTAAACCATACTATACATCAAACAATCTCACATTTTATTTGAATTTGTGATAATTTGTGGCGTTTGCAGCTTACAACTAAATATCGAACAATCTAAACAATACTATATATCGAACATTCTCACATTTTATTTGAATTTGTGGTAATGTGTGGTGTTTGCAACTCACATCTAAATACTTGTAGGCGTAGGGGCGGGGCACCATACATAATGTGATAAACACATTATACATATGAGACATGGTTTAGATTATGAAGATCTAGCTAGAGCTAGAAATGTAATGTGATTTGAAATCAAAATAAAGTGGATTCAAAAAATCTAGTTCGAGTTCATATAGTACACATAGTTCATATGTAACTCGAGACTAATCATGTGGTGTGCTGTGAAGATAATACACAAACGATGGTTTAACTTGACAATAATGATGATTGTAGATCTTATTAAAATAGAAAAACGAATTCAAATGCTTTGACTTCACAACAATCATTACTGTAGATCTTATTCAAATAGAGAAACGAATTCAAATTTAGTTCATATTGAAGCGGTAGTATATACGTTTGGAATGCACTAAAACGTTCATTTGAGTAGTAGGTTGCATGCATTATACACGTAGCGAAATATTTTATTTGAACATAACATGAATTCAAAGTTTTGAATGACATTTGTAGTGCGCATTGATTTGGTACAGTACACGTTAGGCTTGTCCGGAAATTTCAACCCGCGCCTTGTTAGCCCGAAATATTTAAGATATATCTTTGTCTCGTTGTGCTCCGACAACTCCCTCCATCTCAACCCGCGCCTTGCTATTCCGAAATTACAACGCGCGCGAAAACTCCCAACTCCTGTGAAATCCCAACACGTGAAATGCCCGTGGTACCCCTGAACCGAAAGAACCGCCTCAAATCGGTGGGGGTACTTTCGTAACTTACCCCACATTTCGGACAAGCGCGTCTCTAAGCCATGGTTCCCCACTGGCATCCCATCCGCCCACCCATTCGTACACCGAGGCCGCGAAAACCCGCGACGAAACCCCACACCTTGCTCCGTCCGCCACCCAGCCGGAGCCTCTTCCCCGACGACGTCGTCCACAGCAACACCTCGACGTCCCTCATCCACCGTACCGGATGAGGATCCGTCGTCAATCTCATCGTCCCTCCGGTTCAGCCACCCCGTCCTCCACCTCCAAGGAGCTGCCCCGACGCTCCCCTCGTCTTTCGCGCCACCTCCATTCCCACACCGCCGTCTTCACCTGCTCCACCGGAAGAGCATCATCATCACCGTTTCCTCAGATGAAGCTGCGGCCTAATCGGCGCCACCAAAGAGGTTGTACACTAATCGCTGCATTTTCTTCTTGATTCAATCTCACAGTGCTACCGGCGCTCGGTCCCGAGCCGACACGGCGCGGCTCCATCCACGGCGGCGTCGTCAGCCACTTCCTCCACGGTGTCGCTCCCTCGGCGGCGACATCCACATCAGTAGGAGCTGCTGCTGCTTTAGCTCTCGCTCGCGCTGCTGCTATGCTCTTGCTCTCGGTCCCCTGCCTGGTCTGCTCTTGCTCGCGCTGCTGCTCTCGCTCTTGCTCTTGCTTGCGATGCTACTCCGATTTAGCTACACTTCAGTCGACTGAATCGACTTTTGGGTCGGTCGATTTTCAGGGGGTGTGGGGGGGCGGCTCGCCGGGGTGAAGGAACAACCAACCGCAGCGGGGAGGGGGGCTC